>NW_027453867.1:0-132196 GCF_040206685.1 Ascaphus truei | reverse complement strand
CTCCCTCCCGCCCTCGCCGTACTCCTCCCTCCCGCCCTCGCCGTACTCCTCCCTCCCGCCCTCGCCGTACTCCTCCCGCCCTCGCCGTACTCCTCCCGCCCTCGCCGTACTCCTCCCGCCCTCGCCGTACTCCTCCCGCCCTCGCCGTACTCCTCCCGTCCTCGCCGTACTCCTCCCGCCCTCGCCGTACTCCTCCTCCCGCCCTCGCCGTACTCCTCCCTCCCGCCCTCGCCGTACTCCTCCCTCCCGCCCTCGCCGTACTCCTCCCTCCCGCCCTCGCCGTACTCCTCCCTCCCGCCCTCGCCGTACTCCTCCCTCCCGCCCTCGCCGTACTCCTCCCTCCCGCCCTCGCCGTACTCCTCCCTCCCGCCCTCGCCGTACTCCTCCCTCCCGCCCTCGCCGTACTCCTCCCTCCCGCCCTCGCCGTACTCCTCCCTCCTCCCGCCCTCGCCGTACTCCTCCCTCCCGCCCTCGCCGTACTCATCCCTCCCTCCCGCCCTCGCCGTACTCATCCCTCCCTCCCGCCCTCGCCGTACTCATCCCTCCCTCCCGCCCTCGCCGTACTCCTCCCTCCCGCCCTCGCCGTACTCCTCCCTCCCGCCCTCGCCGTACTCCTCCCTCCCGCCCTCGCCGTACTCCTCCCTCCCGCCCTCGCCGTACTCCTCCCTCCCGCCCTCGCCGTACTCCTCCCTCCCGCCCTCGCCGTACTCCTCCCTCCCGCCCTCGCCGTACTCTTCCCTCCCGCCCTCGCCGTACTCCTCCCTCCCGCCCTCGCTGTACTCCTCCCTCCCTTCCGCCCTCGCCGTACTCCTCCCTCCCTTCCGCCCTCGCCGTACTCCTCCCTCCCGCCCTCGCCGTACTCCTCCCTCCCACCCTCGCCGTACTCCTGTCGCCGTGTTTCTCCATGCGATGGTAGTACTGACACATTCACAAATATTTGTACTTGCAAGAGCAGAATTGCGTGCAAGTCGCACGTCATATAGCAGTATACTGTTACTAATGACTCACTGGCAGTATAAGATTCTTATGCACTGCAAAGCCAAAGTTACATTTCAAACTTTTTTTCCCTCCCTCGCCGTACTCCTCCATCCCTCCCGCCCTCGCCGTACTCCTCCCTCCCGCCCTCGCCGTACTACTCCCTCCCTCCCTCGCCGTACTCCTCCCTCCCTCCCGCCCTCGCCGTACTCCTCCCTCACGCCCTCGCCGTACTCCTCCCTCCCGCCCTCGCCGTACTCCTCCCTCCCGCCCTCGCCGTACTCCTCCCTCCCTCCCGCCCTCGCCGTACTCCTCCCTCCCGCCCTCGCCGTACTCCTCCCGCCCTCGCCGTACTCCTCCCTCCCGCCCTCGCCGTACTCCTCCCTCCCTCCCGCCCTCGCCGTACTCCTCCCTCCCGCCCTCGCCGTACTCCTCCCTCCCGCCCTCGCCATACTCCTCCCTCCCGCCCTCGCCATACTCCTCACTCCCTCCCGCCCTCGCCATACTCCTCCCTCCCGCCCTCGCCATACTCCTCCCGCCCTCGCCGTACTCCTCCCTCCCACCCTCGCCGTACTCCTCCCTCCCACCCTCGCCGTACTCCTCCCTCCCACCCTCGCCGTACTCCTCCCGCCCTCGCCGTACTCCTCCCGCCCTCGCCGTACTCCTCCCGCCCTCACCGTACTCCTCCCGCCCTCGCCGTAGTCCTCCCGCCCTCGCCGTACTCCTCCCTCCCGCCCGCCCTCACCGTACTCCTCCCTCCCGCCCTCGCCGTACTCCTCCCTCCCACCCTCGCCGTACTCCTCCCTCCCTCCCGCCCTCGCCGTACTCCTCCCTTCCCGCCCTCGCCGCCGCTCCCCTGGCCCCTTGCTCCCCCGTCCTCTCGCCGCCGCTCCCCCGGCCCCTCTCAATGCTCCCCCCCTCTCCCCTTAGATTATTTCCTGTTCTGTGAGATTCTGTTGCAGCGCCCCCTCTCTGTTCCCGGGGCTCTGGGGAACGCTCTGACACGGGAGGAGACGCGGTACATGCAGGACATGGCGCGGGATCACTTTGCTGACATCATGCGCGTTCTGCGCGCTCTGCCCCGGCCCATGCTCCTCGTCTTCCGGAACCTCAACACTGTGCGATGCGTCCACATGAGCCTGGGGGCCCCCGCCGACCGGAACCTCCTCATGGCACGCAGGTCAGGGGTCTCTCTTCTCCCCCCCCCCCGACTCTTCCCCCCCCCCCGCGACTCTTTCCCCCCTAGACTTTTTTTTCCCCCGACTTTCCCCTCTCCCCCGACTCTTTTCCTCCTCCCCCCCGACTCTTTTCCTCCTCCCCCCGACTCTTTCCCCCTCCCCCCGACTCTTTCCCCACCCCCCCCGACCCTTTCCCCACCCCCCCCGACCCTTTCCCCACCCCCCCGACTCTTTCCCCACCCCCCGACTCTTTCCCCCTCCCCCGACTCTTTCCCCCTCCCCCCGACTCTTTCCCCCTCCCCCCGACTCTTTCCCCTCCCCCCCGACTCTTTCCCCTCCCCCCCGACTCTTTCCCCTCCCCCCCGACTCTTTCCCCTCCCCCCCGACTCTTTCCCCTCCCCCCCACTCTTTCCCTCCCCCCCGACTCTTTCCCCTCCCCCCCGACTCTTTCCCCTCCGACTCTTTCCCCTCCCCCCCCGACTCTTTCCTCCCCCGACTCTTTCCTCCCCCCGACTCTTTCCTCCCCCCGACTCTTTCCTCCCCCCGACTCTTTCCTCCCCCCGACTCTTTCCTCCCCCCGACCCTTTTCTCCCCCCCCCCTTCCCCCGACTCTTTCCCCCCGACCCTTTCCTCCCCCCCGACTCTTTCCTCCCCCCCGACTCTTTCCTCCCCCCCGACTCTTTCCTCCCCCCGACTCTTTCCTCCCCACGACTCTTTCCTCCCCCCCGACTCTTTCCTCCCCCTGACTCTTTCGCCCCCCGACTCTTTCCCCCCCCGACTCTTTCCCCCCCCGACTCTTTCCCCCCCCGACTCTTTCCCCCCCCGACTCTTTCCCCCCCGACTCTTTCCCCTCCCCCCCGACTCTTTCCCCTCCCCCCGACTCTTTCCCCCCCCCGACCCTTTTCTCCCCCCGACCCTTTTCTCCCCCCCTTCCCCCCCCCCCCTTCCCCCGACTCTTTCCCCCCGACCCTTTCCTCCCCCCCGACCCTTTCCTCCCCCCCGACCCTTTCCTCCCCCCCGACCCTTTCCTCCCCCCCGACTCTTTCCTCCCCCCGACTCTTTCCTCCCCCCGACTCTTTCCTCCCCCCGACTCTTTCCTCCCCCCGACTCTTTCCTCCCCCCCGACTCTTTCCTCCCCCCCGACTCTTTCCTCCCCCCGACCCTTTCCTCCCCCTGACCCTTTCCTCCCCCCGACTCTTCCCCCCCCCCCCCCGACTCTTTCCTCCCCCCGACTCTTTCCTCCCCCGACCCTTTCCTCCCCCCGACTCTTCCCCCCCCCCCCCGACTCTTTCCTCCCCCCGACTCTTTCCTCCCCCCGACTCTTTCCTCCCCCCGACTCTTTCCTCCCCCCGACTCTTTCCTCCCCCCGACTCTTTCCTCCCCCCGACTCTTTCCTCCCCCCGACTCTTTCCTCCCCCCGACTCTTTCTCCCCCGACTCTTTCTCCCCCCGACTCTTTCTCCCCCCGACTCTTTCTCCCCCCGACTCTTTCTCCCCCCGACTCTTTCTCCCCCCGACTCTTTCTCCCCCCGACTCTTTCTCCCCCGACTCTTTCTCCCCCCGACTCTTTCTCCCCCCGACTCTTTCTCCCCCCGACTCTTTCTCCCCCCGACTCTTTCTCCCCCCATACTCTTTCTCCCCCCGACTCTTTCTCCCCCCGACTCTTTCTCCCCCCGACTCTTTCCCCTCCCCCCCGACTCTTTCCTCCCCCCGACTCTTTCCTCCCCCCGACTCTTTCCTCCCCCCGACTCTTTCCTCCCCCCGACTCTTTCCTCCCCCCGACTCTTTCCTCCCCCCGACTCTTTCCTCCCCCCGACTCTTTCCTCCCCCCGACCCTTTCCTCCCCCCCGACCCTTTCCTCCCCCCCGACCCTTTCCTCCCCCCCGACCCTTTCCTCCCCCCCGACCCTTTCCTCCCCCCCCGACTCTTTCCTCCCCCCCGACTCTTTCCTCCCCCCCGACTCTTTCCTCCCCCCCGACTCTTTCCTCCCCCCGACTCTTTCCTCCCCCCGACCCTTTCCTCCCCCCGACTCTTTCCTCCCCCCGACTCTTTCCTCCCCCCGACTCTTTCCTCCCCCCGACTCTTTCCTCCCCCCGACTCTTTCCTCCCCCCGACTCTTTCCTCCCCCCGACTCTTTCCTCCCCCCGACTCTTTCCTCCCCCCGACTCTTTCCCCCCCCGACTCTTTCCCCCCCCGACTCTCTCTCCCCCCCCCCCATTCTTTCCCCCCCCGACTCTTCCCCCCCCCCCCCCGACTCTTTCTCTCTCCCAACCCCCTCCCCCCCGACTCTTTCTCTCTCCCAACCCCCTCCCCGCCCAACTATCTTTCCCCCTCCACGCCCCCGATTCTTGCTCTCTCCTCTCTCTCACTCCCCTCCCCCCGCAGTGCTGTGAGGGGCTGGAGGCGTCTGGCCGGACACGGTTCCTCCGGGGTGACCCGCTGGATTACCGTCACATGGGAGCGACTCAAGTTCGAGGTGGCGCTGAGGTGAGGGAGGGGGGAGGTCAAGGGATGGGAGAGACACGCCCCCCCCCCATATCACGCAGTGCCCCGTTATCTCACACAATGATCCCCCAACTCCGAGATCTCTGGCTCACGTGGTTTTGGGTGGAGGGGCTGTACATATAATATTAGTAACATACATGACCATAACATGTATAATCCCCCCTCTTTCCTCCCCTCCCCCCGGCCCACGGCTCCAGGAATTCTCCAATCTCCACGGATTTGCTGCGTTCATATGATATGCCCAAGCATGACTAGTGTGTATACACATACAATGCGCACAACACACGCACACACACCACAACGCACCACCCGCATCTCACTCTCCTCTACCCCTCCTTACAACTCCCCCTAATATCTCACTATACCCTCCTCTGCCCCTCCTTACATCTCACCCTAATATCTCACTATACCCTCCTCTGCCCCTCCTTACATCTCCCCCTAATATCTCACTATACCCTCCTCTACCCCTCCTTACAACTCACCCTAATATCTCACTATACCCTCCTCTGCCCCTCCTTACATCTCCCCCTAATATCTCACTATACCCTCCTCTGCTCCTCCTTACATCTCACCCGTAATATCTCACTATTCCCTCCTCTGCCCCTCCTTACATCTCACCCTAATATCTCACTATACCCTCCTCTGCCCCTCCTTACATCTCACCTAATATCTCACTATACCCTCCTCTGCTCCTCCTTACATCTCACCTAATATCTCACTATACCCTCCTCTGCCTCTCCTTACATCTCACCCTAATATCTCACTATACCCTCCTCTGCTCCTCCTTACATCTCACCCTAATATCTCACTATTCCCTCCTCTGCCCCTCCTTACATCTCACCCTAATATCTCACTATACCCTCCTCTGCTCCTCCTTACATCTCACCTAATATCTCACTATACCCTCCTCTGCCTCTCCTTACATCTCACCCTAATATCTCACTATACCCTCCTCTGCCCCTCCTTACATCTCACCCTAATATCTCACTATACCCTCCTCTGCCCCTCCTTACATCTCACCCTAATATCTCACTATACCCTCCTCTGCCCCTCCTTACATCTCACCCTAATATCTCACTATACCCTCCTCTGCCCCTCCTTACATCTCACCCTAATATCTCACTATACATTCCTCTGCCCCTCCTTACATCTCACCCTAATATCTCACTATACCCTCCTCTGCCCCTCCTTACATCTCACCCTAATATCTCACTATACCCTCCTCTGCCCCTCCTTACATCTCACGCTAATATCTCACTATACCCTCCTCTGCCCCTCCTTACATCTCACCCCAATATCTCACTATACCCTCCTCTGCCCCTCCTTACATCTCACCCTAATATCTCACTATACCCTCCTCTGCCCCTCCTTACATCTCACCCTAATATCTCACTATACCCTCCTCTGCCCCTCCTTACATATCACCCTAATATCTCACTATACCCTCCTCTGCCCCTCCTTACATCTCACCTAATATCTCACTATACCCTCCTCTGCCCCTCCTTACATCTCACCCTAATATCTCACTATACCCTCCTCTGCCCCTCCTTACATCTCACCCTAATATCTCACTATACCCTCCTCTGCCCCTCCTTACATATCACCCTAATATCTCACTATACCCTCCTCTGCCCCTCCTTACATCTCCCCCTAATATCTCACTATACCCTCCTCTGCCCCTCCTTACATCTCACCCTAATATCTCACTATACCCCCCTCTGCCCTTCCTTACATCTCACCCTAATATCTCACTATACCCTCCTCTGCCCCTCCTTACATCTCACCCTAATATCTCACTATACCCTCCTCTGCCTCTCCTTACATCTCACCCTAATATCTCACTATACCCTCCTCTGCCCCTCCTTACATCTCACCCTAATATCTCACTATACCCTCCTCTGCCCCTCCTTACATCTCACCCTAATATCTCACTATACCCTCCTCTGCCTCTCCTTACATCTCACCCTAATATCTCACTATACCCTCCTCTGCCCCTCCTTACATCTCACCCTAATATCTCACTATACCCCCCTCTGCCCCTCCTTACATCTCACCCTAATATCTCACTATACCCCCCTCTGCCCTTCCTTACATCTCACCCTAATATCTCACTATACCCTCCTCTGCCTCTCCTTACATCTCACCCTAATATCTCACTACTGTATACCCTCCTCTGCCCCTCCTTACATCTCACCCTAATATCTCACTATACCCTCCTCTGCCCCTCCTTACATCTCACCCTAATATCTCACTATACCCTCCTCTGCCCCTCCTTACATCTCACCCCAATATCTCACTATACCCTCCTCTGCCCCTCCTTACATACATCTCACCCTAATATCTCACTATACCCTCCTCTGCCCCTCCTTACATCTCCCCCTAATATCTCACTATACCCTCCTCTGCCCCTCCTTACATCTCCCCCTAATATCTCACTATACCCTCCTCTGCCCCTCCTTACATCTCACCCTAATATCTCACTATACCCTCCTCTGCCCCTCCTTACATCTCCCCCTAATATCTCACTATACCCTCCTCTGCCCCTCCTTTCATCTCCCCCTAATATCTCACTATACCCTCCTCTGCCCCTCCTTACATCTCCCCCTAATATCTCACTATACCCTCCTCTGCCCCTCCTTACATCTCACCCTAATATCTCACTATACCCTCCTCTGCCCCTCCTCACATCTCACCCTAATATCTCACTATACTCTCCTCTGCCCTCCTTACATCTCACCCTAATATCTCACTATACCCTCCTCTGCCCCTCCTTACATCTCTCCCTAATATCTCACTATACCCTCCTCTGCCCCTCCTTACATCTCACCCTAATATCTCACTATACCCTCCTCTGCCCCTCCTTACATCTCACCCTAATATCTCACTATACCCTCCTCTGCCCCTCCTTACATCTCACCCTAATATCTCACTACTGTATACCCTCCTCTGCCCCTCCTTACATCTCACCCTAATATCTCACTATACCCTCCTCTGCCCCTCCTTACATCTCACCCCAATATCTCACTATACCCTCCTCTGCCCCTCCTTACATCTCACCCTAATATCTCACTATACCCTCCTCTGCCCCTCCTTACATCTCACCCTAATATCTCACTACTGTATACCCTCCTCTGCCCCTCCTTACATCTCACCCTAATATCTCACTATACCCTCCTCTGCCCCTCCTTACATCTCACCCTAATATCTCACTATACCCTCCTCTGCCCCTCCTTACATCTCACCCTAATATCTCACTACTGTATACCCTCCTCTGCCCCTCCTTACATCTCACCCTAATATCTCACTATACCCTCCTCTGCCCCTCCTTACATCTCACGCTAATATCTCACTATACCACCCTCTGCCCCTCCTTACATCTCTCCCTAATATCTCACTATACCCTCCTCTGCCCCTCCTTACATCTCACCCTAATATCTCACTACTGTATACCCTCCTCTGCCCCTCCTTACATCTCACCCTAATATCTCACTATACCCTCCTCTGCCCCTCCTTACATCTCACGCTAATATCTCACTATACCCTCCTCTGCCCCTCCTTACATCTCACCCTAATATCTCACTATACCCTCCTCTGCCCCTCCTTACATCTCACCCTAATATCTCACTATACTCTCCTCTGCCCCTCCTTACATCTCACCCTAATATCTCACTATACCCTCCTCTGCCCCTCCTTACATCTCAGCCCTAATATCTCACTATACCCTCCTCTGCCCCTCCTTACATCTCCCCCTAATATCTCACTATACCCATCTCTGCCCCTCCTTACATCTCACCCTAATATCTCACTATACCCTCCTCTGCCCCTCCTTACACCTCTCCCTAATATCTCACTTACCCTCCTCTTCCCCTCCTTACATCTCCCCTAATATCTCACTATACCCATCTCTGCCCCTCCTTACATCTCACCCTAATATCTCACTATACCCTCCTCTGCCCCTCCTTACATCTCCCCCTAATATCTCACTATACCCATCTCTGCCCCTCCTTACATCTCACCCTAATATCTCACTATACCCTCCTCTGCCCCTCCTTACATCTCACCCTAATATCTCACTATACCCTCCTCTGCCCCTCCTTACATCTCACCCTAATATCTCACTATACCCTCCTCTGCCCCTCCTTACATCTCCCCCTAATATCTCACTATACCCCCCTCTGCCCTTCCTTACATCTCACCCTAATATCTCACTATACCCTCCTCTGCCCCTCCTTACATCTCACCCTAATATCTCACTATACCCTCCTCTGCCTCTCCTTACATCTCACCCTAATATCTCACTATACCCTCTCTGCCCCTCCTTACATCTCACCCTAATATCTCACTATACCCTCCTCTGCCCCTCCTTACATCTCACCCTAATATCTCACTATACCCTCCTCTGCCTCTCCTTACATCTCACCCTAATATCTCACTATACCCTCCTCTGCCCCTCCTTACATCTCACCCTAATATCTCACTATACCCCCCTCTGCCCCTCCTTACATCTCACCCTAATATCTCACTATACCCCCCTCTGCCCTCCTTACATCTCACCCTAATATCTCACTATACCCTCCTCTACCCCTCCTTACATCTCCCCCTAATATCTCACTATACCATCCTCTGCCCCTCCTTACATCTCACCCCAATCTCTCACTATACCCTCCTCTGCCCCTCCTTACATCTCACCCTAATATCTCACTATACCCTCCTCTGCCCCTCCTTACATCTCACCCTAATATCTCACTATACCCTCCTCTGCCCCTCCTTACATCTCCCCCTAATATCTCACTATACCCCCCTCTGCCCTTCCTTACATCTCACCCTAATATCTCACTATACCCTCCTCTGCCCCTCCTTACATCTCACCCTAATATCTCACTATACCCTCCTCTGCCTCTCCTTACATCTCACCCTAATATCTCACTATACCCTCCTCTGCCCCTCCTTACATCTCACCCTAATATCTCACTATACCCTCCTCTGCCCCTCCTTACATCTCACCCTAATATCTCACTATACCCTCCTCTGCCTCTCCTTACATCTCACCCTAATATCTCACTATACCCTCCTCTGCCCCTCCTTACATCTCACCCTAATATCTCACTATACCCCCCTCTGCCCCTCCTTACATCTCACCCTAATATCTCACTATACCCCCCTCTGCCCTTCCTTACATCTCACCCTAATATCTCACTATACCCTCCTCTGCCTCTCCTTACATCTCACCCTAATATCTCACTACTGTATACCCTCCTCTGCCCCTCCTTACATCTCACCCTAATATCTCACTATACCCTCCTCTGCCCCTCCTTACATCTCACCCTAATATCTCACTATACCCTCCTCTGCCCCTCCTTACATCTCACCCCAATATCTCACTATACCCTCCTCTGCCCCTCCTTACATCTCACCCTAATATCTCACTATACCCTCCTCTGCCCCTCCTTACATCTCCCCCTAATATCTCACTATACCCTCCTCTGCCCCTCCTTACATCTCACCCTAATATCTCACTATACCCTCCTCTGCCCCTCCTTACATCTCACCCTAATATCTCACTATACCCTCCTCTGCCCCTCCTTACATCTCCCCCTAATATCTCACTATACCCTCCTCTGCCCCTCCTTTCATCTCCCCCTAATATCTCACTATACCCTCCTCTGCCCCTCCTTACATCTCCCCCTAATATCTCACTATACCCTCCTCTGCCCCTCCTTACATCTCACCCTAATATCTCACTATACCCTCCTCTGCCCCTCCTCACATCTCACCCTAATATCTCACTATACTCTCCTCTGCCCCTCCTTACATCTCACCCTAATATCTCACTATACCCTCCTCTGCCCCTCCTTACATCTCTCCCTAATATCTCACTATACCCTCCTCTGCCCCTCCTTACATCTCACCCTAATATCTCACTATACCCTCCTCTGCCCCTCCTTACATCTCACCCTAATATCTCACTATACCCTCCTCTGCCCCTCCTTACATCTCACCCTAATATCTCACTACTGTATACCCTCCTCTGCCCCTCCTTACATCTCACCCTAATATCTCACTATACCCTCCTCTGCCCCTCCTTACATCTCACCCCAATATCTCACTATATCCTCCTCTGCCCCTCCTTACATCTCACCCTAATATCTCACTATACCCTCCTCTGCCCCTCCTTACATCTCACCCTAATATCTCACTACTGTATACCCTCCTCTGCCCCTCCTTACATCTCACCCTAATATCTCACTATACCCTCCTCTGCCCCTCCTTACATCTCACCCTAATATCTCACTATACCCTCCTCTGCCCCTCCTTACATCTCACCCCAATATCTCACTATATCCTCCTCTGCCCCTCCTTACATCTCACCCTAATATCTCACTATACCCTCCTCTGCCCCTCCTTACATCTCACCCTAATATCTCACTACTGTATACCCTCCTCTGCCCCTCCTTACATCTCACCCTAATATCTCACTATACCCTCCTCTGCCCCTCCTTACATCTCACGCTAATATCTCACTATACCCTCCTCTGCCCCTCCTTACATCTCACCCTAATATCTCACTACTGTATACCCTCCTCTGCCCCTCCTTACATCTCACCCTAATATCTCACTATACCCTCCTCTGCCCCTCCTTACATCTCACGCTAATATCTCACTATACCCTCCTCTGCCCCTCCTTACATCTCACCCTAATATCTCACTATACCCTCCTCTGCCCCTCCTTACATCTCACCCTAATATCTCACTATACTCTCCTCTGCCCCTCCTTACATCTCACCCTAATATCTCACTATACCCTCCTCTGCCCCTCCTTACATCTCAGCCCTAATATCTCACTATACCCTCCTCTGCCCCTCCTTACATCTCCCCCTAATATCTCACTATACCCATCTCTGCCCCTCCTTACATCTCACCCTAATATCTCACTATACCCTCCTCTGCCCCTCCTTACACCTCTCCCTAATATCTCACTATACCCTCCTCTTCCCCTCCTTACATCTCCCCCTAATATCTCACTATACCCATCTCTGCCCCTCCTTACACCTCTCCCTAATATCTCACTATACCCTCCTCTTCCCCTCCTTACATCTCCCCCTAATATCTCACTATACCCTCCTCTGCCCCTCCTTACATCTCACCCTAATATCTCACTACTGTATACCCTCCTCTGCCCCTCCTTACATCTCACCCTAATATCTCACTATACCCTCCTCTGCCCCTCCTTACATCTCACCCCAATATCTCACTATATCCTCCTCTGCCCCTCCTTACATCTCACCCTAATATCTCACTATACCCTCCTCTGCCCCTCCTTACATCTCACCCTAATATCTCACTACTGTATACCCTCCTCTGCCCCTCCTTACATCTCACCCTAATATCTCACTATACCCTCCTCTGCCCCTCCTTACATCTCACCCTAATATCTCACTATACCCTCCTCTGCCCCTCCTTACATCTCACCCTAATATCTCACTACTGTATACCCTCCTCTGCCCCTCCTTACATCTCACCCTAATATCTCACTATACCCTCCTCTGCCCCTCCTTACATCTCACGCTAATATCTCACTATACCCTCCTCTGCCCCTCCTTACATCTCACCCTAATATCTCACTACTGTATACCCTCCTCTGCCCCTCCTTACATCTCACCCTAATATCTCACTATACCCTCCTCTGCCCCTCCTTACATCTCACCCTAATATCTCACTATACCCTCCTCTGCCCCTCCTTACATCTCACCCTAATATCTCACTATACTCTCCTCTGCCCCTCCTTACATCTCACCCTAATATCTCACTATACCCTCCTCTGCCCCTCCTTACATCTCACCCCTAATATCTCACTATACCCTCCTCTTCCCCTCCTTACATCTCCCCCTAATATCTCACTATACCCATCTCTGCCCCTCCTTACATCTCACCCTAATATCTCACTATACCCTCCTCTGCCCCTCCTTACATCTCCCCCTAATATCTCACTATACCCATCTCTGCCCCTCCTTACATCTCACCCTAATATCTCACTATACCCTCCTCTGCCCCTCCTTACATCTCACCCTAATATCTCACTATACCCTCCTCTGTCTCTCCTTACATCTCCCCCTAATATCTCACTATACCCTCCTCTGCCCCTCCTTACATCTCACCCTAATATCTCACTATACCCTCCTCTGCCCCTCCTTACATCTCACCCTAATATCTCACTATACCCTCCTCTGCCCCTCCTTACATCTCACCCTAATATCTCACTATACCCTCCTCTGCCCCTCCTTACATCTCCCCCTAATATCTCACTATACCCCCCTCTGCCCTTCCTTACATCTCACCCTAATATCTCACTATACCCTCCTCTGCCCCTCCTTACATCTCACCCTAATATCTCACTATACCCTCCTCTGCCTCTCCTTACATCTCACCCTAATATCTCACTATACCCTCCTCTGCCCCTCCTTACATCTCACCCTAATATCTCACTATACCCTCCTCTGCCCCTCCTTACATCTCACCCTAATATCTCACTATACCCTCCTCTGCCTCTCCTTACATCTCACCCTAATATCTCACTATACCCTCCTCTGCCCCTCCTTACATCTCACCCTAATATCTCACTATACCCCCCTCTGCCCCTCCTTACATCTCACCCTAATATCTCACTATACCCCCCTCTGCCCTTCCTTACATCTCACCCTAATATCTCACTATACCCTCCTCTGCCTCTCCTTACATCTCACCCTAATATCTCACTACTGTATACCCTCCTCTGCCCCTCCTTACATCTCACCCTAATATCTCACTATACCCTCCTCTGCCCCTCCTTACATCTCACCCTAATATCTCACTATACCCTCCTCTGCCCCTCCTTACATCTCACCCCAATATCTCACTATACCCTCCTCTGCCCCTCCTTACATCTCACCCTAATATCTCACTATACCCTCCTCTGCCCCTCCTTACATCTCCCCCTAATATCTCACTATACCCTCCTCTGCCCCTCCTTACATCTCACCCTAATATCTCACTATACCCTCCTCTGCCCCTCCTTACATCTCACCCTAATATCTCACTATACCCTCCTCTGCCCCTCCTTACATCTCCCCCTAATATCTCACTATACCCTCCTCTGCCCCTCCTTTCATCTCCCCCTAATATCTCACTATACCCTCCTCTGCCCCTCCTTACATCTCCCCCTAATATCTCACTATACCCTCCTCTGCCCCTCCTTACATCTCACCCTAATATCTCACTATACCCTCCTCTGCCCCTCCTCACATCTCACCCTAATATCTCACTATACTCTCCTCTGCCCCTCCTTACATCTCACCCTAATATCTCACTATACCCTCCTCTGCCCCTCCTTACATCTCTCCCTAATATCTCACTATACCCTCCTCTGCCCCTCCTTACATCTCACCCTAATATCTCACTATACCCTCCTCTGCCCCTCCTTACATCTCACCCTAATATCTCACTATACCCTCCTCTGCCCCTCCTTACATCTCACCCTAATATCTCACTACTGTATACCCTCCTCTGCCCCTCCTTACATCTCACCCTAATATCTCACTATACCCTCCTCTGCCCCTCCTTACATCTCACCCCAATATCTCACTATATCCTCCTCTGCCCCTCCTTACATCTCACCCTAATATCTCACTATACCCTCCTCTGCCCCTCCTTACATCTCACCCTAATATCTCACTACTGTATACCCTCCTCTGCCCCTCCTTACATCTCACCCTAATATCTCACTATACCCTCCTCTGCCCCTCCTTACATCTCACCCTAATATCTCACTATACCCTCCTCTGCCCCTCCTTACATCTCACCCTAATATCTCACTACTGTATACCCTCCTCTGCCCCTCCTTACATCTCACCCTAATATCTCACTATACCCTCCTCTGCCCCTCCTTACATCTCACGCTAATATCTCACTATACCCTCCTCTGCCCCTCCTTACATCTCACCCTAATATCTCACTACTGTATACCCTCCTCTGCCCCTCCTTACATCTCACCCTAATATCTCACTATACCCTCCTCTGCCCCTCCTTACATCTCACGCTAATATCTCACTATACCCTCCTCTGCCCCTCCTTACATCTCACCCTAATATCTCACTATACCCTCCTCTGCCCCTCCTTACATCTCACCCTAATATCTCACTATACTCTCCTCTGCCCCTCCTTACATCTCACCCTAATATCTCACTATACCCTCCTCTGCCCCTCCTTACATCTCAGCCCTAATATCTCACTATACCCTCCTCTGCCCCTCCTTACATCTCCCCCTAATATCTCACTATACCCATCTCTGCCCCTCCTTACATCTCACCCTAATATCTCACTATACCCTCCTCTGCCCCTCCTTACACCTCTCCCTAATATCTCACTATACCCTCCTCTTCCCCTCCTTACATCTCCCCCTAATATCTCACTATACCCATCTCTGCCCCTCCTTACATCTCACCCTAATATCTCACTATACCCTCCTCTGCCCCTCCTTACATCTCCCCCTAATATCTCACTATACCCATCTCTGCCCCTCCTTACATCTCACCCTAATATCTCACTATACCCTCCTCTGCCCCTCCTTACATCTCACCCTAATATCTCACTATACCCTCCTCTGTCTCTCCTTACATCTCCCCCTAATATCTCACTATACCATCCTCTGCCCTTCCTTACATCTCACCCTAATATCTCACTATACCCTCCTCTGCCCCTCCTTACATCTCACCCTAATATCTCACTATACACCTCTGCCCCTCCTTACATCTCCCCCTAATATCTCACTATACCCTCCTCTGCCCCTCCTTACATCTCCCCCTAATATCTCACTATACCCTCCTCTGCCCCTCCTTACATCTCCCCCTAATATCTCACTATACCCTCCTCTGCCCCTCCTTACATCTCACCCTAATATCTCACTATACCCCCCTCTGACCCTCCTTACATCTCACCCTAATATCTCACTATACCCTCCTCTGCCCCTCCTCACATCTCACCCTAATATCTCACTATACTCTCCTCTGCCCCTCCTTACATCTCACCCTAATATCTCACTATACCCTCCTCTGCCCCTCCTTACATCTCACCCTAATATCTCACTATACCCTCCTCTGCCCCTCCTTACATCTCACCCTAATATCTCACTATACCCTCCTCTGCCCCTCCTTACATCTCACCCTAATATCTCACTATACCCTCCTCTGCCCCTCCTTACATCTCACCCTAATATCTCACTATACCCTCCTCTGCCCCTCCTTACATCTCACCCTAATATCTCACTATACCCTCCTCTGCCCCTCCTTACATCTCACCCTAATATCTCACTATACCCTCCTCTGCCCCTCCTTACATCTCACCCTAATATCTCACTATACCACCCTCTGCCCCTCCTTACATCTCTCCCTAATATCTCACTATACCCTCCTCTGCCCCTCCTTACATCTCACCCCAATCTCTCACTATACCCTCCTCTGCCCCTCCTTACATCTCACCCTAATATCTCACTATACCCTCCTCTGCCCCTCCTTACATCTCACCCTAATATCTCACTACTGTATACCCTCCTCTGCCCCTCCTTACATCTCTCCCTAATATCTCACTATACCCTCCTCTGCCCCTCCTTACATCTCACGCTAATATCTCACTATACCCTCCTCTGCCCCTCCTTACATCTCACCCCAATATCTCACTATACCCTCCTCTGCCCCTCCTTACATCTCACCCTAATATCTCACTATACCCTCCTCTGCCCCTCCTTACATCTCACCCTAATATCTCACTATACCCTCCTCTGCCCCTCTTTACATCACACCCTAATATCTCACTATACCCTCCTCTGCCCCTCCTTACATCTCACCCTAATATCTCACTATACCCTCCTCTGCCCCTCCTCACATCTCACCCTAATATCTCACTATACTCTCCTCTGCCCCTCCTTACATCTCACCCTAATATCTCACTATACCCTCCTCTGCCCCTCCTTACATCTCTCCCTAATATCTCACTATACCCTCCTCTGCCCCTCCTTACATCTCACCCTAATATCTCACTATACCCTCCTCTGCCCCTCCTTACATCTCACCCTAATATCTCACTATACCCTCCTCTGCCCCTCCTTACATCTCACCCTAATATCTCACTACTGTATACCCTCCTCTGCCCCTCCTTACATCTCACCCTAATATCTCACTATACCCTCCTCTGCCCCTCCTTACATCTCACCCCAATATCTCACTATACCCTCCTCTGCCCCTCCTTACATCTCACCCTAATATCTCACTATACCCTCCTCTGCCCCTCCTTACATCTCACCCTAATATCTCACTACTGTATACCCTCCTCTGCCCCTCCTTACATCTCACCCTAATATCTCACTATACCCTCCTCTGCCCCTCCTTACATCTCTCCCTAATATCTCACTATACCCTCCTCTGCCCCTCCTTACATCTCACCCTAATATCTCACTACTGTATACCCTCCTCTGCCCCTCCTTACATCTCACCCTAATATCTCACTATACCCTCCTCTGCCCCTCCTTACATCTCACCCTAATATATCACTATACCCTCCTCTGCCCCTCCTTACATCTCACGCTAATATCTCACTATACCCTCCTCTGCCCCTCCTTACATCTCACCCTAATATCTCACTATACCCTCCTCTGCCCCTCCTTACATCTCAGCCCTAATATCTCACTATACCCTCCTCTGCCCCTCCTTACATCTCCCCCTAATATCTCACTATACCCATCTCTGCCCCTCCTTACATCTCACCCTAATATCTCACTATACCCTCCTCTGCCCCTCCTTACATCTCCCCCTAATATCTCACTATACCCTCCTCTTCCCCTCCTTACATCTCACGCTAATATCTCACTATACCCTCCTCTGCCCCTCCTTACATCTCACCCTAATATCTCACTATACCCTCCTCTGCCCCTCCTTACATCTCACCCTAATATCTCACTATACCCTCCTCTGCCCCTCCTTACATCTCACCCTAATATCTCACTATACATTCCTCTGCCCCTCCTTACATCTCTCCCTAATATCTCACTATACCCTCCTCTGCCCCTCCTTACATCTCACACTAATATCTCACTATACCCTCCTCTGCCCCTCCTTACATCTCACCCTAATATCTCACTATACCCTCCTCTGCCCCTCCTTACATCTCACCCTAATATCTCACTATACCCTCCTCTGCCCCTCCTTACATCTCACCCTAATATCTCACTATACCCTCCTCTGCCCCTCCTTACATCTCACCCTAATATCTCACTATACTCTCCTCTGCCCCTCCTTACATCTCACCCTAATATCTCACTATACCCTCCTCTGCCCCTCCTTACATCTCACCCCTAATATCTCACTATACCCTCCTCTGCCCCTCCTTACATCTCACCCTAATATCTCACTATACCCTCCTCTGCCCCTCCTTACATCTCACCCTAATATCTCACTATACCATCCTCTGCCCCTCCTTACATCTCACCCTAATATCTCACTATACCCTCCTCTGCCCCTCCTTACATCTCACCCTAATATCTCACTATACCCTCCTCTGCCCCTCCTTACATCTCACCCTAATATCTCACTATACCCTCCTCTGCCCCTCCTTACATCTCACCCTAATATCTCACTATACCCTCCTCTGCCCCTCCTTACATCTCTCCCTAATATCTCACTATACACCCCTCTGCCCCTCCTTACATCTCCCCCTAATATCTCACTATACACCCCTCTGCCCCTCCTTACATCTCACCCTAATATCTCACTATACCCTCCTCTGCCCCTCCTTACATCTCACCCTAATATCTCACTATACCCTCCTCTGCCCCTCCTTACATCTCACCCCTAATATCTCACTATACCCTCCTCTGCCCCTCCTTACATCTCACCCTAATATCTCACTATACCCTCCTCTACCCCTCCTTACATCTCCCCCTAATATCTCACTATACCCTCCTCTGCCCCTCCTTACATCTCCCCCTAATATCTCACTATACCCTCCTCTGTCCCTCCTTACATCTCACCCTAATATCTCACTATACCCTCCTCTGCCCCTCCTTACATCTCACCCTAATATCTCACTATACCCTCCTCTGCCCCTCCTTACATCTCACCCCTAATATCTCACTATACCCTCCTCTGCCCCTCCTTACATCTCACCCTAATATCTCACTATACCCTCCTCTGCCCCTCCTTACATCTCACCCCTAATATCTCACTATACCCTCCTCTGCCCCTCCTTACATCTCACCCTAATACACTGGCGACACACTTTATTCGAGCTTGGCTAGTCCCACGAATTCGGGTATACCCGGGTGTATTGAGGTTTGTGACTGTTTTCTGCCCGAGTATATTGGGTTATTTTCCAGGCAGGGATTGAAGCATTTTATTCCCGCTGGCTGCAATACTGCACAGTATATATATATATACTGCATTACAATTCATGAATTTATGCCATCTGGTAGATACGCGAAGCATTGCAGCCTATTAAATCCTAATCATTATCATTTAGCAGATCAGCCGCCCATCAGCCAGGCATGAACCCAGGCTGGGAAGGCAAACGTAACGGGGCTTGTCAGAGGTGAGGAGCGGCGCATTCCAGGTATCTGCCAGGTACATACTGGGTATTTGCTCGAATAAAGTGTGTCGGTGCAGTATCTCACTATACCCTCCTCTGCCCCTCCTTACATCTCACCCTAATATCTCACTATACCATCCTCTGCCCCTCCTTACATCTCACCCTAATATCTCACTATACCCTCCTCTGCCCCTCCTTACATCTCACCCTAATATCTCACTATACCCTCCTCTGCCCCTCCTTACATCTCACCCTAATATCTCACTATACCCCGCTCTGCCCCTCCTTACATCTCACCCTAATATCTCACTATACCCTCCTCTGCCCCTCCTTACATCTCCCCCTAATATCTCACTATACTCTCCTCTGCCCCTCCTTACATCTCACCCTAATATCTCACTATACCCTCCTCTGCCCCTCCTTACATCTCACCCTAATATCTCACTATACCCTCCTCTGCCCCTCCTTACATCTCACCCTAATGTCTCACTATACCCTCCTCTGCCCCTCCTTACATCTCACCCTAATGTCTCACTATACCCTCCTCTGCCCCTCCTTACATCTCACCCTAATATCTCACTATACCCTCCTCTGCCCCTCCTTACATCTCACCCTAATAGCCCACTATACCCTCCTCTGCCCCTCCTTACATCTCACCTAATATCTCACTATACCCTCCTCTGCCCCTCCTTACATCTCACCCTAATATCTCACTATACCCTCCTCTGCCCCTCCTTACATCTCACCCTAATATCTCACTATACCCTCCTCTGCCCCTCCTTACATCTCACCCTAATATCTCACTATACCCTCCTCTGCCCCTCCTTACATCTCACGCTAATATCTCACTATACCCTCCTCTGCCCCTCCTTACATCTCACCCCAATATCTCACTATACCCTCCTCTGCCCCTCCTTACATCTCACCCTAATATCTCACTATACCCTCCTCTGCCCCTCCTTACATCTCACCCTAATATCTCACTATACCCCCCTCTGCCCCTCCTTACATCTCACCCTAATATCTCACTATACCCCCCTCTGCCCTTCCTTACATCTCACCCTAATATCTCACTATACCCTCCTCTGCCTCTCCTTACATCTCACCCTAATATCTCACTACTGTATACCCTCCTCTGCCCCTCCTTACATCTCACCCTAATATCTCACTATACCCTCCTCTGCCCCTCCTTACATCTCACCCTAATATCTCACTATACCCTCCTCTGCCCCTCCTTACATCTCACCCCAATATCTCACTATACCCTCCTCTGCCCCTCCTTACATCTCACCCTAATATCTCACTATACCCTCCTCTGCCCCTCCTTACATCTCCCCCTAATATCTCACTATACCCTCCTCTGCCCCTCCTTACATCTCACCCTAATATCTCACTATACCCTCCTCTGCCCCTCCTTACATCTCACCCTAATATCTCACTATACCCTCCTCTGCCCCTCCTTACATCTCCCCCTAATATCTCACTATACCCTCCTCTGCCCCTCCTTTCATCTCCCCCTAATATCTCACTATACCCTCCTCTGCCCCTCCTTACATCTCCCCCTAATATCTCACTATACCCTCCTCTGCCCCTCCTTACATCTCACCCTAATATCTCACTATACCCTCCTCTGCCCCTCCTCACATCTCACCCTAATATCTCACTATACTCTCCTCTGCCCCTCCTTACATCTCACCCTAATATCTCACTATACCCTCCTCTGCCCCTCCTTACATCTCTCCCTAATATCTCACTATACCCTCCTCTGCCCCTCCTTACATCTCACCCTAATATCTCACTATACCCTCCTCTGCCCCTCCTTACATCTCACCCTAATATCTCACTATACCCTCCTCTGCCCCTCCTTACATCTCACCCTAATATCTCACTACTGTATACCCTCCTCTGCCCCTCCTTACATCTCACCCTAATATCTCACTATACCCTCCTCTGCCCCTCCTTACATCTCACCCCAATATCTCACTATACCCTCCTCTGCCCCTCCTTACATCTCACCCTAATATCTCACTATACCCTCCTCTGCCCCTCCTTACATCTCACCCTAATATCTCACTACTGTATACCCTAATCTCTGCCCCTCCTTACATCTCACCCTAATATCTCACTATACCCTCCTCTGCCCCTCCTTACATCTCACCCTAATATCTCACTATACCCTCCTCTGCCCCTCCTTACATCTCACCCTAATATCTCACTACTGTATACCCTCCTCTGCCCCTCCTTACATCTCACCCTAATATCTCACTATACCCTCCTCTGCCCCTCCTTACATCTCACGCTAATATCTCACTATACCCTCCTCTGCCCCTCCTTACATCTCACCCTAATATCTCACTACTGTATACCCTCCTCTGCCCCTCCTTACATCTCACCCTAATATCTCACTATACCCTCCTCTGCCCCTCCTTACATCTCACGCTAATATCTCACTATACCCTCCTCTGCCCCTCCTTACATCTCACCCTAATATCTCACTATACCCTCCTCTGCCCCTCCTTACATCTCACCCTAATATCTCACTATACTCTCCTCTGCCCCTCCTTACATCTCACCCTAATATCTCACTATACCCTCCTCTGCCCCTCCTTACATCTCAGCCCTAATATCTCACTATACCCTCCTCTGCCCCTCCTTACATCTCCCCCTAATATCTCACTATACCCATCTCTGCCCCTCCTTACATCTCACCCTAATATCTCACTATACCCTCCTCTGCCCCTCCTTACACCTCTCCCTAATATCTCACTATACCCTCCTCTTCCCCTCCTTACATCTCCCCCTAATATCTCACTATACCCATCTCTGCCCCTCCTTACATCTCACCCTAATATCTCACTATACCCTCCTCTGCCCCTCCTTACATCTCCCCCTAATATCTCACTATACCCATCTCTGCCCCTCCTTACATCTCACCCTAATATCTCACTATACCCTCCTCTGCCCCTCCTTACATCTCACCCTAATATCTCACTATACCCTCCTCTGTCTCTCCTTACATCTCCCCCTAATATCTCACTATACCATCCTCTGCCCCTCCTTACATCTCATCCCAATCTCTCACTATACCCTCCTCTGCCCCTCCTTACATCTCACCCTAATATCTCACTATACCCTCCTCTGCCCCTCCTTACATCTCACCCTAATATCTCACTATACCCTCCTCTGCCCCTCCTTACATCTCACCCTAATATCTCACTATACCCCCTCTGCTCCTCCTTACATCTCACCCTAATATCTCACTATACCCTCCTCTGCCCCTCCTTACATCTCCCCCTAATATCTCACTATACCCTCCTCTGCCCCTCCTTACATCTCACCCTAATATCTCACTATACCCCCCTCTGACCCTCCTTACATCTCACCCTAATATCTCACTATACCCTCCTCTGCCCCTCCTCACATCTCACCCTAATATCTCACTATACTCTCCTCTGCCCCTCCTTACATCTCACCCTAATATCTCACTATACCCTCCTCTGCCCCTCCTTACATCTCACCCTAATATCTCACTATACCCTCCTCTGCCCCTCCTTACATCTCACCCTAATATCTCACTATACCCTCCTCTGCCCCTCCTTACATCTCACCCTAATATCTCACTATACCCTCCTCTGCCCCTCCTTACATCTCACCCTAATATCTCACTATACCCTCCTCTGCCCCTCCTTACATCTCACCCTAATATCTCACTATACCCTCCTCTGCCCCTCCTTACATCTCACCCTAATATCTCACTATACCCTCCTCTGCCCCTCCTTACATCTCACCCTAATATCTCACTATACCCTCCTCTGCCCCTCCTTACATCTCACCCTAATATCTCACTATACCACCCTCTGCCCCTCCTTACATCTCTCCCTAATATCTCACTATACCCTCCTCTGCCCCTCCTTACATCTCACCCTAATATCTCACTATACCCTCCTCTGCCCCTCCTTACATCTCACCCTAATATCTCACTATACCCTCCTCTGCCCCTCCTTACATCTCACCCTAATATCTCACTACTGTATACCCTCCTCTGCCCCTCCTTACATCTCTCCCTAATATCTCACTATACCCTCCTCTGCCCCTCCTTACATCTCACGCTAATATCTCACTATACCCTCCTCTGCCCCTCCTTACATCTCACCCCAATATCTCACTATACCCTCCTCTGCCCCTCCTTACATCTCACCCTAATATCTCACTATACCCTCCTCTGCCCCTCCTTACATCTCACCCTAATATCTCACTATACCCTCCTCTGCCCCTCTTTACATCACACCCTAATATCTCACTATACCCTCCTCTGCCCCTCCTTACATCTCACCCTAATATCTCACTATACCCTCCTCTGCCCCTCCTCACATCTCACCCTAATATCTCACTATACTCTCCTCTGCCCCTCCTTACATCTCACCCTAATATCTCACTATACCCTCCTCTGCCCCTCCTTACATCTCTCCCTAATATCTCACTATACCCTCCTCTGCCCCTCCTTACATCTCACCCTAATATCTCACTATACCCTCCTCTGCCCCTCCTTACATCTCACCCTAATATCTCACTATACCCTCCTCTGCCCCTCCTTACATCTCACCCTAATATCTCACTACTGTATACCCTCCTCTGCCCCTCCTTACATCTCACCCTAATATCTCACTATACCCTCCTCTGCCCCTCCTTACATCTCACGCTAATATCTCACTATACCCTCCTCTGCCCCTCCTTACATCTCACCCCAATATCTCACTATACCCTCCTCTGCCCCTCCTTACATCTCACCCTAATATCTCACTATACCCTCCTCTGCCCCTCCTTACATCTCACCCTAATATCTCACTACTGTATACCCTCCTCTGCCCCTCCTTACATCTCACCCTAATATCTCACTATACCCTCCTCTGCCCCTCCTTACATCTCTCCCTAATATCTCACTATACCCTCCTCTGCCCCTCCTTACATCTCACCCTAATATCTCACTACTGTATACCCTCCTCTGCCCCTCCTTACATCTCACCCTAATATCTCACTATACCCTCCTCTGCCCCTCCTTACATCTCACCCTAATATATCACTATACCCTCCTCTGCCCCTCCTTACATCTCACGCTAATATCTCACTATACCCTCCTCTGCCCCTCCTTACATCTCACCCTAATATCTCACTATACCCTCCTCTGCCCCTCCTTACATCTCAGCCCTAATATCTCACTATACCCTCCTCTGCCCCTCCTTACATCTCCCCCTAATATCTCACTATACCCATCTCTGCCCCTCCTTACATCTCACCCTAATATCTCACTATACCCTCCTCTGCCCCTCCTCACATCTCACCCTAATATCTCACTATACTCTCCTCTGCCCCTCCTTACATCTCACCCTAATATCTCACTATACCCTCCTCTGCCCCTCCTTACATCTCACCCTAATATCTCACTATACCCTCCTCTGCCCCTCCTTACATCTCACCCTAATATCTCACTATACCCTCCTCTGCCCCTCCTTACATCTCACCCTAATATCTCACTATACCCTCCTCTGCCCCTCCTTACATCTCACCCTAATATCTCACTATACCCTCCTCTGCCCCTCCTTACATCTCACCCTAATATCTCACTATACCACCCTCTGCCCCTCCTTACATCTCTCCCTAATATCTCACTATACCCTCCTCTGCCCCTCCTTACATCTCACCCTAATATCTCACTATACCCTCCTCTGCCCCTCCTTACATCTCACCCTAATATCTCACTATACCCTCCTCTGCCCCTCCTTACATCTCACCCTAATATCTCACTATACCCTCCTCTGCCCCTCCTTACATCTCACCCTAATATCTCACTATACCCTCCTCTGCCCCTCCTTACATCTCACCCTAATATCTCACTATACCCTCCTCTGCCCCTCCTTACATCTCACCCTAATATCTCACTATACCCTCCTCTGCCCCTCCTTACATCTCACCCTAATATCTCACTATACCACCCTCTGCCCCTCCTTACATCTCTCCCTAATATCTCACTATACCCTCCTCTGCCCCTCCTTACATCTCACCCTAATATCTCACTATACCCTCCCTGCCCCTCCTTACATCTCACCCTAATATCTCACTATACCCTCCTCTGCCCCTCCTTACATCTCACCCTAATATCTCACTACTGTATACCCTCCTCTGCCCCTCCTTACATCTCTCCCTAATATCTCACTATACCCTCCTCTGCCCCTCCTTACATCTCACGCTAATATCTCACTATACCCTCCTCTGCCCCTCCTTACATCTCACCCCAATATCTCACTATACCCTCCTCTGCCCCTCCTTACATCTCACCCTAATATCTCACTATACCCTCCTCTGCCCCTCCTTACATCTCACCCTAATATCTCACTATACCCTCCTCTGCCCCTCTTTACATCACACCCTAATATCTCACTATACCCTCCTCTGCCCCTCCTTACATCTCACCCTAATATCTCACTATACCCTCCTCTGCCCCTCCTCACATCTCACCCTAATATCTCACTATACTCTCCTCTGCCCCTCCTTACATCTCACCCTAATATCTCACTATACCCTCCTCTGCCCCTCCTTACATCTCTCCCTAATATCTCACTATACCCTCCTCTGCCCCTCCTTACATCTCACCCTAATATCTCACTATACCCTCCTCTGCCCCTCCTTACATCTCACCCTAATATCTCACTATAACCTCCTCTGCCCCTCCTTACATCTCACCCTAATATCTCACTATACCCTCCTCTGCCCCTCCTTACATCTCACCCTAATATCTCACTATACCCTCCTCTGCCCCTCCTTACATCTCACCCTAATATCTCACTATACCCTCCTCTGCCCCTCCTTACATCTCACCCTAATATCTCACTACTGTATACCCTCCTCTGCCCCTCCTTACATCTCACCCTAATATCTCACTATACCCTCCTCTGCCCCTCCTTACATCTCACGCTAATATCTCACTATACCCTCCTCTGCCCCTCCTTACATCTCACCCCAATATCTCACTATACCCTCCTCTGCCCCTCCTTACATCTCACCCTAATATCTCACTATACCCTCCTCTGCCCCTCCTTACATCTCACCCTAATATCTCACTACTGTATACCCTCCTCTGCCCCTCCTTACATCTCACCCTAATATCTCACTATACCCTCCTCTGCCCCTCCTTACATCTCTCCCTAATATCTCACTATACCCTCCTCTGCCCCTCCTTACATCTCACCCTAATATCTCACTACTGTATACCCTCCTCTGCCCCTCCTTACATCTCACCCTAATATCTCACTATACCCTCCTCTGCCCCTCCTTACATCTCTCCCTAATATCTCACTATACCCTCCTCTGCCCCTCCTTACATCTCACCCTAATATCTCACTACTGTATACCCTCCTCTGCCCCTCCTTACATCTCACCCTAATATCTCACTATACCCTCCTCTGCCCCTCCTTACATCTCACCCTAATATATCACTATACCCTCCTCTGCCCCTCCTTACATCTCACGCTAATATCTCACTATACCCTCCTCTGCCCCTCCTTACATCTCACCCTAATATCTCACTATACCCTCCTCTGCCCCTCCTTACATCTCAGCCCTAATATCTCACTATACCCTCCTCTGCCCCTCCTTACATCTCCCCCTAATATCTCACTATACCCATCTCTGCCCCTCCTTACATCTCACCCTAATATCTCACTATACCCTCCTCTGCCCCTCCTTACATCTCACCCTAATATCTCACTATACCCTCCTCTGCCCCTCCTTACATCTCACCTAATATCTCACTATACCCCCCTCTGTCCCTCCTTACATCTCCCCCTAATATCTCACTATACCCTCCTCTTCCCCTCCTTACATCTCACGCTAATATCTCACTATACCCTCCTCTGCCCCTCCTTACATCTCACCCTAATATCTCACTATACCCTCCTCTGCCCCTCCTTACATCTCACCCTAATATCTCACTATACCCTCCTCTGCCCCTCCTTACATCTCACCCTAATATCTCACTATACATTCCTCTGCCCCTCCTTACATCTCTCCCTAATATCTCACTATACCCTCCTCTGCCCCTCCTTACATCTCACACTAATATCTCACTATACCCTCCTCTGCCCCTCCTTACATCTCACCCTAATATCTCACTATACCCTCCTCTGCCCCTCCTTACATCTCACCCTAATATCTCACTATACCCTCCTCTGCCCCTCCTTACATCTCACCCTAATATCTCACTATACCCTCCTCTGCCCCTCCTTACATCTCACCCTAATATCTCACTATACTCTCCTCTGCCCCTCCTTACATCTCACCCTAATATCTCACTATACCCTCCTCTGCCCCTCCTTACATCTCACCCCTAATATCTCACTATACCCTCCTCTGCCCCTCCTTACATCTCACCCTAATATCTCACTATACCATCCTCTGCCCCTCCTTACATCTCACCCTAATATCTCACTATACCCTCCTCTGCCCCTCCTTACATCTCACCCTAATATCTCACTATACCCTCCTCTGCCCCTCCTTACATCTCACCCTAATATCTCACTATACCCTCCTCTGCCCCTCCTTACATCTCACCCTAATATCTCACTATACCCTCCTCTGCCCCTCCTTACATCTCACCCTAATATCTCACTATACCACCCTCTGCCCCTCCTTACATCTCTCCCTAATATCTCACTATACCCTCCTCTGCCCCTCCTTACATCTCACCCTAATATCTCACTATACCCTCCTCTGCCCCTCCTTACATCTCACCCTAATATCTCACTATACCCTCCTCTGCCCCTCCTTACATCTCACCCTAATATCTCACTATACCCTCCTCTGCCCCTCCTTACATCTCACCCTAATATCTCACTATACCCTCCTCTGCCCCTCCTTACATCTCACCCTAATATCTCACTATACCCTCCTCTGCCCCTCCTTACATCTCACCCTAATATCTCACTATACCCTCCTCTGCCCCTCCTTACATCTCACCCTAATATCTCACTATACCACCCTCTGCCCCTCCTTACATCTCTCCCTAATATCTCACTATACCCTCCTCTGCCCCTCCTTACATCTCACCCTAATATCTCACTATACCCTCCTCTGCCCCTCCTTACATCTCACCCTAATATCTCACTATACCCTCCTCTGCCCCTCCTTACATCTCACCCTAATATCTCACTACTGTATACCCTCCTCTGCCCCTCCTTACATCTCTCCCTAATATCTCACTATACCCTCCTCTGCCCCTCCTTACATCTCACGCTAATATCTCACTATACCCTCCTCTGCCCCTCCTTACATCTCACCCCAATATCTCACTATACCCTCCTCTGCCCCTCCTTACATCTCACCCTAATATCTCACTATACCCTCCTCTGCCCCTCCTTACATCTCACCCTAATATCTCACTATACCCTCCTCTGCCCCTCTTTACATCACACCCTAATATCTCACTATACCCTCCTCTGCCCCTCCTTACATCTCACCCTAATATCTCACTATACCCTCCTCTGCCCCTCCTCACATCTCACCCTAATATCTCACTATACTCTCCTCTGCCCCTCCTTACATCTCACCCTAATATCTCACTATACCCTCCTCTGCCCCTCCTTACATCTCTCCCTAATATCTCACTATACCCTCCTCTGCCCCTCCTTACATCTCACCCTAATATCTCACTATACCCTCCTCTGCCCCTCCTTACATCTCACCCTAATATCTCACTATACCCTCCTCTGCCCCTCCTTACATCTCACCCTAATATCTCACTACTGTATACCCTCCTCTGCCCCTCCTTACATCTCACCCTAATATCTCACTATACCCTCCTCTGCCCCTCCTTACATCTCACGCTAATATCTCACTATACCCTCCTCTGCCCCTCCTTACATCTCACCCCAATATCTCACTATACCCTCCTCTGCCCCTCCTTACATCTCACCCTAATATCTCACTATACCCTCCTCTGCCCCTCCTTACATCTCACCCTAATATCTCACTACTGTATACCCTCCTCTGCCCCTCCTTACATCTCACCCTAATATCTCACTATACCCTCCTCTGCCCCTCCTTACATCTCTCCCTAATATCTCACTATACCCTCCTCTGCCCCTCCTTACATCTCACCCTAATATCTCACTACTGTATACCCTCCTCTGCCCCTCCTTACATCTCACCCTAATATCTCACTATACCCTCCTCTGCCCCTCCTTACATCTCTCCCTAATATCTCACTATACCCTCCTCTGCCCCTCCTTACATCTCACCCTAATATCTCACTACTGTATACCCTCCTCTGCCCCTCCTTACATCTCACCCTAATATCTCACTATACCCTCCTCTGCCCCTCCTTACATCTCACCCTAATATATCACTATACCCTCCTCTGCCCCTCCTTACATCTCACGCTAATATCTCACTATACCCTCCTCTGCCCCTCCTTACATCTCACCCTAATATCTCACTATACCCTCCTCTGCCCCTCCTTACATCTCAGCCCTAATATCTCACTATACCCTCCTCTGCCCCTCCTTACATCTCCCCCTAATATCTCACTATACCCATCTCTGCCCCTCCTTACATCTCACCCTAATATCTCACTATACCACCCTCTGCCCCTCCTTACATCTCACCCTAATATCTCACTATACCACCCTCTGCCCCTCCTTACATCTCTCCCTAATATCTCACTATACCCTCCTCTGCCCCTCCTTACATCTCACGCTAATATCTCACTATACCCTCCTCTTCCCCTCCTTACATCTCACGCTAATATCTCACTATACCCTCCTCTGCCCCTCCTTACATCTCACCCTAATATCTCACTATACCCTCCTCTGCCCCTCCTTACATCTCACCCTAATATCTCACTATACCCTCCTCTGCCCCTCCTTACATCTCACCCTAATATCTCACTATACCCATCTCTGCCCCTCCTTACATCTCACCCTAATATCTCACTATACCCTCCTCTGCCCCTCCTTACATCTCACCCTAATATCTCACTATACCCTCCTCTGCCCCTCCTTACATCTCACCCTAATATCTCACTATACCCATCTCTGCCCCTCCTTACATCTCACCCTAATATCTCACTATACCCTCCTCTGCCCCTCCTTACATCTCACCCTAATATCTCACAATACCCTCCTCTGCCCCTCCTTACATCTCACCCTAATATCTCACTATACCCATCTCTGCCCCTCCTTACATCTCACCCTAATATCTCACTATACCCTCCTCTGCCCCTCCTTACATCTCTCCCTAATATCTCACTATACCCTCCTCTGCCCCTCCTTACATCTCACACTAATATCTCACTATACCCTCCTCTGCCCCTCCTTACATCTCACCCTAATATCTCACTATACCCTCCTCTGTCTCTCCTTACATCTCACCCTAATATCTCACTATACCCTCCTCTGCCTCTCCTTACATCTCACCCTAATATCTCACTATACCCTCCTCTGCCCCTCCTTACATCTCACCCTAATATCTCACTATACCCTCCTCTGCCCCTCCTTACATCTCACCCTAATATCTCACTATACCCTCCTCTGCCCCTCCTTACATCTCACCCTAATATCTCACTATACTCTCCTCTGCCCCTCCTTACATCTCACCCTAATATCTCACTATACCCTCCTCTGCCCCTCCTTACATCTCACCCCTAATATCTCACTATACCCTCCTCTGCCCCTCCTTACATCTCACCCTAATATCTCACTATACCATCCTCTGCCCCTCCTTACATCTCACCCTAATATCTCACTATACCCTCCTCTGCCCCTCCTTACATCTCACCCTAATATCTCACTATACCCTCCTCTGCCCCTCCTTACATCTCACCCTAATATCTCACTATACCCTCCTCTGCCCCTCCTTACATCTCACCCTAATATCTCACTATACCCTCCTCTGCCCCTCCTTACATCTCACCCTAATATCTCACTATACCCTCCTCTGCCCCTCCTTACATCTCTCCCTAATATCTCACTATACACCCCTCTGCCCCTCCTTACATCTCCCCCTAATATCTCACTATACACCCCTCTGCCCCTCCTTACATCTCACCCTAATATCTCACTATACCCTCCTCTGCCCCTCCTTACATCTCACCCTAATATCTCACTATACCCTCCTCTGCCCCTCCTTACATCTCACCCTAATGTCTCACTATACCCTCCTCTGCCCCTCCTTACATCTCACCCTAATGTCTCACTATACCCTCCTCTGCCCCTCCTTACATCTCACCCTAATATCTCACTATACCCTCCTCTGCCCCTCCTTACATCTCACCCTAATAGCCCACTATACCCTCCTCTGCCCCTCCTTACATCTCACCTAATATCTCACTATACCCTCCTCTGCCCCTCCTTACATCTCACCCTAATATCTCACTATACCCTCCTCTGCCCCTCCTTACATCTCACCCTAATATCTCACTATACCCTCCTCTGCCCCTCCTTACATCTCACCCTAATATCTCACTATACCCTCCTCTGCCCCTCCTTACATCTCACCCTAATATCTCACTATTCCCTCCTCTGCCCCTCCTTACATCTCCCCCTAATATCTCACTATACCCTCCTCTGCCCCTCCTTACATCTCCCCCTAATATCTCACTATACCCTCCTCTGCCCCTCCTTACATCTCACCCTAATATCTCACTATACCCCCCTCTGCCCTTCCTTACATCTCACCCTAATATCTCACTATACCCTCCTCTGCCCCTCCTTACATCTCACCCTAATATCTCACTATACCCTCCTCTGCCTCTCCTTACATCTCACCCTAATATCTCACTATACCCTCCTCTGCCCCTCCTTACATCTCACCCTAATATCTCACTATACCCTCCTCTGCCCCTCCTTACATCTCACCCTAATATCTCACTATACCCTCCTCTGCCTCTCCTTACATCTCACCCTAATATCTCACTATACCCTCCTCTGCCCCTCCTTACATCTCACCCTAATATCTCACTATACCCCCCTCTGCCCTTCCTTACATCTCACCCTAATATCTCACTATACCCTCCTCTGCCTCTCCTTACATCTCACCCTAATATCTCACTACTGTATACCCTCCTCTGCCCCTCCTTACATCTCACCCTAATATCTCACTATACCCTCCTCTGCCCCTCCTTACATCTCACCCTAATATCTCACTATACCCTCCTCTGCCCCTCCTTACATCTCACCCCAATATCTCACTATACCCTCCTCTGCCCCTCCTTACATCTCACCCTAATATCTCACTATACCCTCCTCTGCCCCTCCTTACATCTCCCCCTAATATCTCACTATACCCTCCTCTGCCCCTCCTTACATCTCACCCTAATATCTCACTATACCCTCCTCTGCCCCTCCTTACATCTCACCCTAATATCTCACTATACCCTCCTCTGCCCCTCCTTACATCTCCCCCTAATATCTCACTATACCCTCCTCTGCCCCTCCTTTCATCTCCCCCTAATATCTCACTATACCCTCCTCTGCCCCTCCTTACATCTCCCCCTAATATCTCACTATACCCTCCTCTGCCCCTCCTTACATCTCACCCTAATATCTCACTATACCCTCCTCTGCCCCTCCTCACATCTCACCCTAATATCTCACTATACTCTCCTCTGCCCCTCCTTACATCTCACCCTAATATCTCACTATACCCTCCTCTGCCCCTCCTTACATCTCACCCTAATATCTCACTACTGTATACCCTCCTCTGCCCCTCCTTACATCTCACCCTAATATCTCACTATACCCTCCTCTGCCCCTCCTTACATCTCACCCCAATATCTCACTATACCCTCCTCTGCCCCTCCTTACATCTCACCCTAATATCTCACTATACCCTCCTCTGCCCCTCCTTACATCTCACCCTAATATCTCACTACTGTATACCCTCCTCTGCCCCTCCTTACATCTCACCCTAATATCTCACTATACCCTCCTCTGCCCCTCCTTACATCTCACCCTAATATCTCACTATACCCTCCTCTGCCCCTCCTTACATCTCACCCTAATATCTCACTACTGTATACCCTCCTCTGCCCCTCCTTACATCTCACCCTAATATCTCACTATACCCTCCTCTGCCCCTCCTTACATCTCACGCTAATATCTCACTATACCCTCCTCTGCCCCTCCTTACATCTCACCCTAATATCTCACTACTGTATACCCTCCTCTGCCCCTCCTTACATCTCACCCTAATATCTCACTATACCCTCCTCTGCCCCTCCTTACATCTCACGCTAATATCTCACTATACCCTCCTCTGCCCCTCCTTACATCTCACCCTAATATCTCACTATACCCTCCTCTGCCCCTCCTTACATCTCACCCTAATATCTCACTATACTCTCCTCTGCCCCTCCTTACATCTCACCCTAATATCTCACTATACCCTCCTCTGCCCCTCCTTACATCTCAGCCCTAATATCTCACTATACCCTCCTCTGCCCCTCCTTACATCTCCCCCTAATATCTCACTATACCCATCTCTGCCCCTCCTTACATCTCACCCTAATATCTCACTATACCCTCCTCTGCCCCTCCTTACACCTCTCCCTAATATCTCACTATACCCTCCTCTTCCCCTCCTTACATCTCCCCCTAATATCTCACTATACCCATCTCTGCCCCTCCTTACATCTCACCCTAATATCTCACTATACCCTCCTCTGTCTCTCCTTACATCTCCCCCTAATATCTCACTATACCATCCTCTGCCCCTGCTTACATCTCACCCCAATCTCTCACTATACCCTCCTCTGCCCCTCCTTACATCTCACCCTAATATCTCACTATACCCTCCTCTGCCCCTCCTTACATCTCACCCTAATATCTCACTATACCCTCCTCTGCCCCTCCTTACATCTCACCCTAATATCTCACTATACCCTCCTCTGCCCCTCCTTACATCTCACCCTAATATCTCACTATACCCTCCTCTGCCCCTCTTTACATCACACCCTAATATCTCACTATACCCTCCTCTGCCCCTCCTTACATCTCACCCTAATATCTCACTATACCCTCCTCTGCCCCTCCTCACATCTCACCCTAATATCTCACTATACTCTCCTCTGCCCCTCCTTACATCTCACCCTAATATCTCACTATACCCTCCTCTGCCCCTCCTTACATCTCTCCCTAATATCTCACTATACCCTCCTCTGCCCCTCCTTACATCTCACCCTAATATCTCACTATACCCTCCTCTGCCCCTCCTTACATCTCACCCTAATATCTCACTATACCCTCCTCTGCCCCTCCTTACATCTCACCCTAATATCTCACTACTGTATACCCTCCTCTGCCCCTCCTTACATCTCACCCTAATATCTCACTATACCCTCCTCTGCCCCTCCTTACATCTCACGCTAATATCTCACTATACCCTCCTCTGCCCCTCCTTACATCTCACCCCAATATCTCACTATACCCTCCTCTGCCCCTCCTTACATCTCACCCTAATATCTCACTATACCCTCCTCTGCCCCTCCTTACATCTCACCCTAATATCTCACTACTGTATACCCTCCTCTGCCCCTCCTTACATCTCACCCTAATATCTCACTATACCCTCCTCTGCCCCTCCTTACATCTCACCCTAATATCTCACTATACCCTCCTCTGCCCCTCCTTACATCTCACCCTAATATCTCACTATACCCTCCTCTGCCCCTCCTTACATCTCACCCTAATATCTCACTATACCCTCCTCTGCCCCTCCTTACATCTCACCCTAATATCTCACTATACTCTCCTCTGCCCCTCCTTACATCTCACCCTAATATCTCACTATACCCTCCTCTGCCCCTCCTTACATCTCAGCCCTAATATCTCACTATACCCTCCTCTGCCCCTCCTTACATCTCCCCCTAATATCTCACTATACCCATCTCTGCCCCTCCTTACATCTCACCCTAATATCTCACTATACCCTCCTCTGCCCCTCCTTACACCTCTCCCTAATATCTCACTATACCCTCCTCTTCCCCTCCTTACATCTCCCCCTAATATCTCACTATACCCATCTCTGCCCCTCCTTACATCTCACCCTAATATCTCACTATACCCTCCTCTGTCTCTCCTTACATCTCCCCCTAATATCTCACTATACCATCCTCTGCCCCTCCTTACATCTCACCCCAATCTCTCACTATACCCTCCTCTGCCCCTCCTTACATCTCACCCTAATATCTCACTATACCCTCCTCTGCCCCTCCTTACATCTCACCCTAATATCTCACTATACCCTCCTCTGCCCCTCCTTACATCTCACCCTAATATCTCACTATACCCTCCTCTGCCCCTCCTTACATCTCCCCCTAATATCTCACTATACCCTCCTCTGCCCCTCCTTACATCTCACCCTAATATCTCACTATACCCCCCTCTGACCCTCCTTACATCTCACCCTAATATCTCACTATACCCTCCTCTGCCCCTCCTCACATCTCACCCTAATATCTCACTATACCACCCTCTGCCCCTCCTTACATCTCTCCCTAATATCTCACTATACCCTCCTCTGCCCCTCCTTACATCTCACCCTAATATCTCACTATACCCTCCTCTGCCCCTCCTTACATCTCACCCTAATATCTCACTATACCCTCCTCTGCCCCTCCTTACATCTCACCCTAATATCTCACTACTGTATACCCTCCTCTGCCCCTCCTTACATCTCACCCTAATATCTCACTATACCCTCCTCTGCCCCTCCTTACATCTCACGCTAATATCTCACTATACCCTCCTCTGCCCCTCCTTACATCTCACCCCAATATCTCACTATACCCTCCTCTGCCCCTCCTTACATCTCACCCTAATATCTCACTATACCCTCCTCTGCCCCTCCTTACATCTCACCCTAATATCTCACTATACCCTCCTCTGCCCCTCTTTACATCACACCCTAATATCTCACTATACCCTCCTCTGCCCCTCCTTACATCTCACCCTAATATCTCACTATACCCTCCTCTGCCCCTCCTCACATCTCACCCTAATATCTCACTATACTCTCCTCTGCCCCTCCTTACATCTCACCCTAATATCTCACTATACCCTCCTCTGCCCCTCCTTACATCTCTCCCTAATATCTCACTATACCCTCCTCTGCCCCTCCTTACATCTCACCCTAATATCTCACTATACCCTCCTCTGCCCCTCCTTACATCTCACCCTAATATCTCACTATACCCTCCTCTGCCCCTCCTTACATCTCACCCTAATATCTCACTACTGTATACCCTCCTCTGCCCCTCCTTACATCTCACCCTAATATCTCACTATACCCTCCTCTGCCCCTCCTTACATCTCACGCTAATATCTCACTATACCCTCCTCTGCCCCTCCTTACATCTCACCCCAATATCTCACTATACCCTCCTCTGCCCCTCCTTACATCTCACCCTAATATCTCACTATACCCTCCTCTGCCCCTCCTTACATCTCACCCTAATATCTCACTACTGTATACCCTCCTCTGCCCCTCCTTACATCTCACCCTAATATCTCACTATACCCTCCTCTGCCCCTCCTTACATCTCACCCTAATATCTCACTATACCCTCCTCTGCCCCTCCTTACATCTCACCCTAATATCTCACTACTGTATACCCTCCTCTGCCCCTCCTTACATCTCACCCTAATATCTCACTATACCCTCCTCTGCCCCTCCTTACATCTCACCCTAATATCTCACTATACCCTCCTCTGCCCCTCCTTACATCTCCCCCTAATATCTCACTATACCCTCCTCTGCCCCTCCTTACATCTCACCCTAATATCTCACTATACCCTCCTCTGCCCCTCCTTACATCTCCCCCTAATATCTCACTATACCCTCCTCTGCCCCTCCTTACATCTCACGCTAATATCTCACTATACCCTCCTCTGCCCCTCCTTACATCTCACCCTAATATCTCACTATACCCTCCTCTGCCCCTCCTTACATCTCAGCCCTAATATCTCACTATACCCTCCTCTGCCCCTCCTTACATCTCCCCCTAATATCTCACTATACCCATCTCTGCCCCTCCTTACATCTCACCCTAATATCTCACTATACCCTCCTCTGCCCCTCCTTACATCTCCCCCTAATATCTCACTATACCCTCCTCTTCCCCTCCTTACATCTCACGCTAATATCTCACTATACCCTCCTCTGCCCCTCCTTACATCTCACCCTAATATCTCACTATACCCTCCTCTGCCCCTCCTTACATCTCACCCTAATATCTCACTATACCCTCCTCTGCCCCTCCTTACATCTCACCCTAATATCTCACTATACATTCCTCTGCCCCTCCTTACATCTCTCCCTAATATCTCACTATACCCTCCTCTGCCCCTCCTTACATCTCACACTAATATCTCACTATACCCTCCTCTGCCCCTCCTTACATCTCACCCTAATATCTCACTATACCCTCCTCTGCCCCTCCTTACATCTCACCCTAATATCTCACTATACCCTCCTCTGCCCCTCCTTACATCTCACCCTAATATCTCACTATACCCTCCTCTGCCCCTCCTTACATCTCACCCTAATATCTCACTATACTCTCCTCTGCCCCTCCTTACATCTCACCCTAATATCTCACTATACCCTCCTCTGCCCCTCCTTACATCTCACCCCTAATATCTCACTATACCCTCCTCTGCCCCTCCTTACATCTCACCCTAATATCTCACTATACCCTCCTCTGCCCCTCCTTACATCTCACCCTAATATCTCACTATACCATCCTCTGCCCCTCCTTACATCTCACCCTAATATCTCACTATACCCTCCTCTGCCCCTCCTTACATCTCACCCTAATATCTCACTATACCCTCCTCTGCCCCTCCTTACATCTCACCCTAATATCTCACTATACCCTCCTCTGCCCCTCCTTACATCTCACCCTAATATCTCACTATACCCTCCTCTGCCCCTCCTTACATCTCCCCCTAATATCTCACTATACCCATCTCTGCCCCTCCTTACATCTCACCCTAATATCTCACTATACCCTCCTCTGCCCCTCCTTACATCTCCCCCTAATATCTCACTATACCCTCCTCTTCCCCTCCTTACATCTCACCCTAATATCTCACTATACCCTCCTCTGCCCCTCCTTACATCTCACCCTAATATCTCACTATACCCTCCTCTGCCCCTCCTTACATCTCACCCTAATGTCTCACTATACCCTCCTCTGCCCCTCCTTACATCTCACCCTAATGTCTCACTATACCCTCCTCTGCCCCTCCTTACATCTCACCCTAATATCTCACTATACCCTCCTCTGCCCCTCCTTACATCTCACCCTAATAGCTCACTATACCCTCCTCTGCCCCTCCTTACATCTCACCTAATATCTCACTATACCCTCCTCTGCCCCTCCTTACATCTCACCCTAATATCTCACTATACCCTCCTCTGCCCCTCCTTACATCTCACCCTAATATCTCACTATACCCTCCTCTGCCCCTCCTTACATCTCACCCTAATATCTCACTATACCCTCCTCTGCCCCTCCTTACATCTCACCCTAATATCTCACTATACTCTCCTCTGCCCCTCCTTACATCTCACCCTAATATCTCACTATACCCTCCTCTGCCCCTCCTTACATCTCACCCTAATATCTCACTATACCCTCCTCTGCCCCTCCTTACATCTCACCCTAATATCTCACTATACCATCCTCTGCCCCTCCTTACATCTCACCCTAATATCTCACTATACCCTCCTCTGCCCCTCCTTACATCTCACCCTAATATCTCACTATACCCTCCTCTGCCCCTCCTTACATCTCACCCTAATATCTCACTATACCCTCCTCTGCCCCTCCTTACATCTCACCCTAATATCTCACTATACCCTCCTCTGCCCCTCCTTACATCTCTCCCTAATATCTCACTATACACCCCTCTGCCCCTCCTTACATCTCCCCCTAATATCTCACTATACACCCCTCTGCCCCTCCTTACATCTCACCCTAATATCTCACTATACCCTCCTCTGCCCCTCCTTACATCTCACCCTAATATCTCACTATACCCTCCTCTGCCCCTCCTTACATCTCACCCTAATGTCTCACTATACCCTCCTCTGCCCCTCCTTACATCTCACCCTAATGTCTCACTATACCCTCCTCTGCCCCTCCTTACATCTCACCCTAATATCTCACTATACCCTCCTCTGCCCCTCCTTACATCTCACCCTAATAGCTCACTATACCCTCCTCTGCCCCTCCTTACATCTCACCTAATATCTCACTATACCCTCCTCTGCCCCTCCTTACATCTCACCCTAATATCTCACTATACCCTCCTCTGCCCCTCCTTACATCTCACCCTAATATCTCACTATACCCTCCTCTGCCCCTCCTTACATCTCACCCTAATATCTCACTATACCCTCCTCTGCCCCTCCTTACATCTCACCCTAATATCTCACTATACACTCCTCTGCCCCTCCTTACATCTCACCCTAATATCTCACTATACCCTCCTATGCCCCTCCTTACATCTCACCCTAATATCTCACTATACCCTCCTCTGCCCCTCCTTACATCTCACCCTAATATCTCACTATACCCTCCTCTGCCCCTCCTTACATCTCACCCTAATATCTCACTATACCCTCCTCTGCCCCTCCTTACATCTCACCCTAATATCTCACTATACCCTCCTCTGCCCCTCCTTACATCTCACACTAATATCTCACTATAACCTCCTCTGCCCCTCCTTACATCTCACCCCAATATCTCACTATACCCTCCTCTGCCCCTCCTTACATCTCACCCTAATATCTCACTATACCCTCCTCTGCCCCTCCTTACATCTCACACTAATATCTCACTATAACCTCCTCTGCCCCTCCTTACATATCACCCTAATATCTCACTATACACTCCTCTGCCCCTCCTTACATCTCACCCTAATATCTCACTATAAACTCCTCTGCCCCTCCTTACATCTCACCCTAATATCTCACTATACCCTCCTCTGCCCCTCCTTACATCTCACCCTAATATCTCACTATACCCTCCTCTGCCCCTCCTTACATCTCCCCCTAATATCTCACTATACCCTACTTACATCTCACCCTAATATCTCACTATACCCTCCTCTGCCCCTCCTTACATCTCACCCTAATATCTCACTATACCCTCCTCTGCCCCTCCTTACATCTCACCCTAATATCTCACTATACCCTCCTCTGCCCCTCCTTACATCTCACCCTAATATCTCACTATACCCTCCTCTGCCCCTCCTTACATCTCACCCTAATATCTCACTATAAACTCCTCTGCCCCTCCTTACATCTCACCCTAATATCTCACTATACCCTCCTCTGCCCCTCCTTACATCTCACCCTAATATCTCACTATACCCTCCTCTGCCCCTCCTTACATCTCTCCCTAATATCTCACTATACCCTCCTCTGCCCCTCCTCACATCTCCCCCTAATATTTCACTATACCCTCCTCTGCCCCTCCTTACATCTCCCCCTAATATCTCACTATACCCTCCTCTGCCCCTCCTTACATCTCACCCTAATATCTCACTATAAACTCCTCTGCCCCTCCTTACATCTCACCCTAATATCTCACTATACCCTCCTCTGCCCCTCCTTACATCTCACCCTAATATCTCACTATACCCTCCTCTGCCCCTCCTTACATCTCACCCTAATATCTCACTATACCCTCCTCTGCCCCTCCTTACATCTCACCCTAATATCTCACTATACCCTCCTCTGCCCCTCCTTACATCTCCCCCTAATATCTCACTATACCCTCCTCTGCCCCTCCTTACATCTCCCCCTAATATCTCACTATACCCTCCTCTGCCCCTCCTTACATCTCCCCCTAATATCTCACTATACCCTCCTCTGCCCCTCCTTACATCTCCCCCTAATATCTCACTATACCCTCCTCTGCCCCTCCTTACATCTCCCCTAATATCTCACTATACCCTCCTCTGCCCCTCCTTACATCTCTCCCTAATATCTCACTATACCCTCCTCTGCCCCTCCTCACATCTCCCCCTAATATTTCACTATACCCTCCTCTGCCTCTTCTTCCATCTCACCCTAATATCTCACTATACCCTCCTCTGCCCCTCCTTACATCTCACCCTAATATCTCACTATACCCTCCTCTGCCCCTCCTTACATCTCACCCTAATATCTCACTATACCCTCCTCTGCCCCTCCTTATATCTCACCCTAATATCTCACTATACCCTCCTCTGCCCCTCCTTACATCTCACCCTAATATCTCACTATACCCTCCTCTGCCCCTCCTTACACCTCTCCCTAATATCTCACTATACCCTCCTCTGCCCCTCCTTACATCTCACCCTAATATCTCACTATACTCCTCTGCCCCTCCTTACATCTCACCCTAATATCTCACTATACCCTCCTCTGCCCCTCCTTACATCTCACCCTAATATCTCACTATACCCTCCTCTGCCCCTCCTTACATCTCACCTAATATCTCACTATACCCTCCTCTGCCCCTCCTTACATCTCACCTAATATCTCACTATACCCTCCTCTGCCCCTCCTTACATCTCACCCTAATATCTCACTATACTCTCCTCTGCCCCTCCTTACATCTCACCCTAATATCTCACTATACCCCCCTCTGCTCCTCCTTACATCTCACCTAATATCTCACTATACCCTCCTCTGCCCCTCCTTACATCTCACCTAATATCTCACTATACCCTCCTCTGCCCCTCCTTACATCTCACCCTAATATCTCACTATACCCTCCTTTGCCCCTCCTTACATCTCACCCTAATGTCTCACTATACCCTCCTCTGCCCCTCCTTACATCTCACCCTAATATCTCACTATACCCTCCTCTGCCCCTCCTTACATCTCACCTAATATCTCACTATACCCTCCTCTGCCCCTCCTTACATCTCACCTAATATCTCACTATACCCTCCTCTGCCCCTCCTTACATCTCACCCTAATATCTCACTATACCCTCCTCTGCCCCTCCTTACATCTCACCCCAATATCTCACTATACCCTCCTCTGCCCCTCCTTACATCTCACGCTAATATCTCACTATACTCTCCTCTGCCCCTCCTTACATCTCACCCTAATATCTCACTATACCCTCCTCTGCCCCTCCTTATATCTCACGCTAATATCTCACTATACCCTCCTCTGCCCCTCCTTACATCTCACCCTAATATCTCACTATACCCTCCTCTGCCCCTCCTTACATCTCACCCTAATCTCTCACTATACTCTCCTCTGCCCCTCCTTACATCTCACCCCAATATCTCACTATACCCTCCTCTGCCCCTCCTTACATCTCACCCTAATATCTCACTATACCCTCCTCTGCCCCTCCTTACATCTCCCCCTAATATCTCACTATACCCCCCCCTGCCCCTCCTTACATCTCACCCTAATATCTCACTATACCCTCCTCTGCCTCTCCTTACATCTCACCCTAATATCTCACTATACCCTCCTCTGCCTCTCCTTACATCTCACCTTAATATCTCACTATACCCCCCTCTGCCCCTCCTTACATCTCACCCTAATATCTCACTATACCCTCCTCTGCCTCTCCTTACATCTCACCTTAATATCTCACTATACCCCCCTCAGCCCCTCCTTACATCTCACCCTAATATCTCACTATACCCTCCTCTGCCCCTCCTTACATCTCACCCTAATATCTCACTATACCCTCCTCAGCCCCTCCTTACATCTCACCCTAATATCTCACTATACCCTCCTCTGTCCCTCCTTACATCTCACCCCAATATCTCACTATACCCTCCTCTGCCCCTCCTTACATCTCACCCTAATATCTCACTATACCCTCCTCTGCCCCTCCTTACATCTCACCCTAATATCTCACTATACCCTCCTCTGCCCCTCCTTACATCTCACCCTAATATCTCACTATACCCTCCTCTGCCCCTCCTTACATCTCGCCCTAATATCTCACTATACCCTCCTCTGCCCCTCCTTACATCTCACCCTAATATCTCACTATACCCTCCTCTGCCCCTCCTTACATCTCGCCCTAATAGCTCACTATACATTCCTCTGCCCCTCCTTACATCTCACCCTAATATCTCACTATACCCTCCTCTGCCCCTCCTTACATCTCACGCTAATATCTCACTATACCCTCCTCTGCCCCTCCTTACATCTCCCCCTAATATCTCACTATACCCTCCTCTACCCCTCCTTACATCTCCCCCTAATATCTCACTATACCCTCCTCTGCCCCTCCTTACATCTCCCCCTAATATCTCACTATACCCTCCTCTACCCCTCCTTACATCTCCCCCTAATATCTCACTATACCCTCCTCTACCCCTCCTTACATCTCCCCCTAATATCTCACTATACCCTCCTCTGCCCCTCCTTACATCTCACCCTAATATCTCACTATACCCTCCTCTACCCCTCCTTACATCTCCCCCTAATATCTCACTATACCCTCCTCTGCCCCTCCTTACATCTCCCCCTAATATCTCACTATACCCTCCTCTGCCCCTCCTTACATCTCCCCCTAATATCTCACTATACCCTCCTCTGCCCCTCCTTACATCTCCCCCTAATATCTCACTATACCCTCCTCTGCCCCTCCTTACATCTCCCCCTAATATCTCACTATACCCTCCTCTGCCCCTCCTTACATCTCACCCTAATATCTCACTATACCCTCCTCTGCCCCTCCTTACATCTCCCCCTAATATCTCACTATACCCTCCTCTGCCCCTCCTTACATCTCACCCTAATATCTCACTATACCCTCCTCTGCTCCTCCTTACATCTCTCCCTAATATCTCACTATAACCTCCTCTGCCCCTCCTTACATCTCTCCCTAATATCTCACTATACCCTCCTCTGCCCCTCTTTACATCTCACCCTAATATCTCACTATACCCTCCTCTGCCCCTCCTTACATCTCACCCTAATATCTCACTATACCCTCCTCTGCCCCTCCTTACATCTCACCCTAATATCTCACTATACCCTCCTCTGCCCCTCCTTACATCTCACCCTAATATCTCACTATACCCTCCTCTGCCCCTCCTTACATCTCAGCCCTAATATCTCACAATACCCTCCTCTGCCCCTCCTTACATCTCACCCTAATATCTCACTATACCCTCCTCTGCCCCTCCTTACATCTCCCCCTAATATCTCACTATACCCTCCTCTGCCCCTCCTCACATCTCACCCTAATATCTCACTATACCCCCCTCTGCCCCTCCTTACATCTCACCCTAATATCTCACTATACCCTCCTCAGCCCCTCCCCCGCTGTTACACGCCCCTTACGCTGTAGGTTGCTATAGGTATCATACGATGCACAGGGCGGGTTTTCCCCAGAGATAGATACGAGTGCTCACGATGCTGTGGGCTTTGCACGGTGATACTCAGTCCCCCTGTTCATTGCGGTGTGTCCGTGTCTCATGCAGGTGGGACAGCCTGACGCTGCGTCTGACCTCCGGCCTTCTGCGTCTTCTGATCCGGTTCCGGTTCCTCACGGAGAATGAGCAGATCCGGCAGTTTCTGCAGTCGTAGCCCCTTCCTCCCCCCGCACTGTGACACGGGGGCTCTGTCACCATGCGGACCCCCGAACTATGATATGGGGGCTCTGTCACCATGCGGACCCCCGAACTATGATATGGGGGCACTGTCACATGCGGACCCCCGCACTGTGACACGGGGGCTCTGTCACCATGCGGACCCCCGCACTGTGACACGGGGGCTCTGTCACCATGCGGACCCCCGAACTATGATATGGGGGCACTGTCACATGCGGACCCCCGCACTGTTACACGGGGGCTCTGTCACCATGCGGACCCCCGCACTGTCACACGGGGGCTCTGTCACCATGCGGACCCCCGCACTATGATATGGGGGCACCGTCACCATTCGGACCCCCGCACTGTGATATGGGGGCTCTGTCACCATGCGGACTCCCGCACTGTGACACGGGGCACTGTCACCATTCGGACCCCCACACTGTGATATAGGGGCACTGTCACCATTCGGACCCCCGCACTGTGACATGGGGGCTCTGTCACCATGCGGACCCCCGCACTGTGATATAGGGGCACTGTCACCATTCGGACCCCCGCACTGTGACATGGGGGCTCTGTCACCATGCGGACCCCCACACTGTGATATAGGGGCACTGTCACCATTCGGACCCCCGCACTGTGATACGGGGGCTCTGTCACCATGCGGACCCCCACCCTGTGATATAGGGGCACTCACCATTCGGACCCCCACTGTGATATAGGGGCACTGTCACCATTCGGACCCCCACATTGTGACACGGGGGCTCTGTCACCATGCGGACCCCCACACTGTGATATGGGGTCACTGTCACATGCGGACTCCCACACTGTGACACGGGGGCTCTGTCACCATTCGGGCCCCCGCACTGTCACACGGGGCTCTGTCACCATTCGGACCCCCGCACTGTGACACGGGGGCACTGTCACATGCGGACCCCCGCACTGTGACACGGGGCACTGCCACCATTCGGACCCCCGCACTGTGACACGGTGGCACTGTCACATGCGGACCCCCGCACTGTGATATGGGGGCACTGGGACTATCTGGACCCCCCCGCACTGTGATATGGGGGCTCTGGGACTATCTGGACCCCCCCGCACTGTGATATGGGGGCTCTGGGACTATCTGGACCCCCCCGCACTGTGATATGGGGGCTCTGGGACTATCTGGACCCCCCCGCACTGTGATATGGGGGCTCTGGGACTATCTGGACCCCTCCCCCGCACTGTGATATGGGGGCTCTGGGACTATCTGGACCCCCCCGCACTGTGATATGGGGGCTCTGGGACTATCTGGACCCCCCCCCGCACTGTGATATGGGGGCTCTGGGACTATCTGGACCCCCCCGCACTGTCTCCTCCCTCGAGGGTCCTGGCTCATTTCGCCGCATTCACCGAAGCCTGCGGACACGCAAATAAACCTGTTATCAATTGTGTTTTATCCGTCATTTATACATGGGGGGGGGGGGAGGGGGGCGGTTATATTGTACTAGCTGATATGCCCGGGATGTAATGTTCCCACTCCTCTCTCCTCCCCCCTCTCTCTCCCCTCCCTCTGTCCCTCTCTCTCCCCTCCCTCTGTCCCTCTCTCCCCTCCCTCTGTCCCTCTCTCCCCTCCCTCTGTCCCTCTCTCTCCCCTCCCTCTGTCCCCCCTCTGTCCCTCTCTCTCCCCTCCCTCTCTCTCCCCTCCCTCTGTCCCTCTCTCCCCTCCCTCTGTCCCTCTCTCTGTCCCTCTCTCTCCCCTCCCTCTGTCCCTCTCTCTCCCCTCCCTCTGTCCCTCTCTCTCCCCTCCCTATTATCTGATGTGCGCTATGTCTGTGTTTCCTCTTCCTGCGGAGGTCCTATTCTCCACGTGAAGGATCACATCTGCAGCGCCATCTTCCCCAATCCGCCAGTTACCAGCACCGCTCGAGAACCTCCTTTTCCCTGCGAGTCGGCCGCACAAAGAGACAAGATTCACTGGGGAAATATGTCATTTATTGTGTACATCTGCACTTAGTTTATTTCTTGTCTTCCCCCCGTGCTCCCCCTGGATCGTGAGAAACAAGTTCTGCATTTTGGGGACGAGTGGAGCCCACCCCACCGGGGGGTAGAAGCAGGGGGTGACTCTTAATATTGTCTGGGTTTTTGCACTTGCTTTATCATTTTGCACTATTCAATTATCACCACAAGTCACTTAATATTTATCTTGGATTGATGAGTAAGCACTAATAGCACCTTTATTATACACTCCTTTTTGGCACATTTATTTGTATAGCGCCATTAATGTACACAGCGCGTCACAGCAGTAATACACGTGGTAATCATATAAGTAACAAATAATACAAATAACAGGTCGTGGGAATAAGTGCTTCAGATATGGGGTATTATATGGGGTAATAGGAGGAGTTCTAGGAACCGGTTATACTGTATGGGGTTCTGACGGACGGCTGTCACGTAGAGGTCTGATCACGCCAGACACGTGTCACGGGGAGAGGTCTGATCACGCCAGACACGTGTCACGGGGAGAGGTCTGATCACGCCAGACACGTGTCACGGGGAGATGTCTGATCACGCCACACCAGCAACTCTGGACCCCAACTACCTATGCACCGTCTGACAATTTCTCCGCATCCCCCCCCCCCCCTGCCGTAAAGGCAAAAGCACCCCCCCAAAAAAAAATCTTTTTTGTTGCACATTACACATTGACTGTTGCTGGGCTCAAGCTGACACTCGAACCCTAATATACGTATCAGGGGTAACCATTGATGGGCTTGGCCTTTATTGAGAGCCTGGTTACCCCCTTACCGTCATGCCTCCCCCCCTCAAGGATGAAGGCTCCAGGCCTGTCACCATACCAGGTGGCTTTCTGAGCCTGGAAGAAATTGAGGCTGTGGAAGTTACATAGTTACATAGTAGATGAGGTTGAAAAAAGACGTACGTCCATCAAGTTCAACCTCTGCTAAAAGTCTTTCTGGCAATAAAGTCCTTCAGCCTGGTGGTAGTCCTTGCCCCCTCCATAGTCCATGTCCATCAGGGCAAAGTTCTGGGGTGATACCACACATGTTCCCTCCCCCCTCCACCCAAGGTTTCCCTCCCGGGTTTGGGGACACTGACCACTAGGGTTACACATGACTGGAAGGGCTTGAGGCTGCTGACTGCTGCAAGGCAGGTCTCAAAATTCTGAATTGCCGGTCCATTTTCTTGGTACCAGCACCAATGCCCTCTGGTCAGTCATCTTAGTCAGGGGGTCTGTGAGGACACTGTAACCAGTCTTTAAATCCCTATAGTGCTGCTGGGTGTCCCTGATCAACCTTTCTAAACTTTCCCTCCCCAGCACGACACTGTAGTAAGTTGGATGGAGGGGCTGTTGACCGCCTGGGTCTACCGGACGATCAGTCCCCTGGGCTTATCCCTAATGGGGACCCTCTGTCTCCCTGACCTCTCTCGCTTCCACTCCCAGTGGGGAGCTGGGGAGCTACCTTGTTCTATAGAGCCTTCCCATTACCTCCAAGGGACTACTGCCTGATCCATTGCTACCTCTACCCTATCCAGAGTTCCTGGGGCTGAGAGCCAGACGGAACCTATACCCAGGTCCGCAAGCAGATCCACATCTACCCACACCACCTCCAGGTATAACCCACTACGCTCCGATAGTTACCTACGGGTCACATTGTCTGCACAATGGGGAACAACACATACATGGGGACACCGGTCGGGCAGGGTCTGACTTACCTGCCTGGTCCCTTCCAGGTCCTCCGTGTGCATGGGCTCCAAAAGGTAGATGAGCGATGACCTGGGGGGTGAGCTCCAAACGCTGGGGAGCATAAACAACCTTGGTGGGCATCGGTGCCGACTGCACCAGGGCCAGGGCAACTGCCCAACTGTGGCTGGGGTCACAAGCATCCTCTCCATGTGAATCAGAAAGAACAATATCAGTGCGCAACCAGAAAATGGTTCTATGAATGAAGTGAATATAAAACCAGTTCCCCACACCAGGAGAATTCACCAACACAAATTAGTGTAAAGCATACATGACCTTGTATGAAAAATGTGAACATATGTAGTGGCGTCTGCTGCTGTTGATATTGGGGTGGCTCAGCACCCCTAAACTACAGAAGAGAAGAAGAAAAACAGCACACAAAGCACATAGTGAAGTATGTAATAAAAGTATAAATGTATTTAAAGGGTAATTATTCTGCATACGTCAGAGATTCTACTTGTAAGATTTGTAGAGAGGTTATTGCCCCTAAAACTAGCTCGGGGTTTAGAGAAGGTCAGGGTAACGGGTCACAGGGACTCTATGCTTATACCCAAGGTGAAGGACACACCGTCTGTGAGTAAGCAGGCGCAGAAGGTCGGCGTGGCTTTCATTACCACTTATCCAAGGAATTATAAGAAAATTGAAGGAATTGTGAAAAAACATTGGGTATTTGCCAGCACCTGTTCTGGTGATGGCGGCTGTTGGAGCAGTGTTCACCGCAACCGAGCAGATGAGGTGCCCCAGGTCGTTACAGAGTATCACATCGACATCCAACCAAGGCAAAAAACACCCACATGTCTCAGTCTCTGGCCGGCACCCCAGGAACACACCGGGAGACCGGGAGACCGGCATTAACCTCGGTCCCCCGTCTGGCATGGTTATCTGCATCCCTATGCCCAGGATCAGGTCCTCCGGTCTCACCAGAGTGACCGTGGCACCGGAGTCGGACAGGCCGGCTGCCTGGTGATCTCCAATGGTCACTGGCCTCAGCTTCTTTCCCCTCACATCATTAGAGTGTAGCCCGATAGTTCCAATCGGGTTCCCTCATGCCGCTTCTGCTGTGCCACTTACTGAAGAAGTAAAGGTGTCCATCTGGGTCCACTGCTGGACTTCCTGCACGCTGCGCCACTGTATGTGTCAGCCCCACACAGGCGAGAGAAAGGATAGACACAGGGGGAATGTGAACCCACTAAATACAGCACATATACATGTACATACACAGGGAAAGGATAATGGACGTACAGCAGGGGCCCCGGTTACACGGCGGGTTCCGTTCCAGGGGCCCCGGGTACACGGCGGGTTCCGTTCCAGGGGCCCCGGGTATACGACGGGTTCCGTTCCAGGGGCCCCGGGTATACGGCGGGTTCCGTTCCAGGGGCCCCGGGTATACGGCGGGTTCCGTTCCAGTGGCCCCAGGTATACGGCGGGTTCCATTCCAGGGGCCCCGGGTATACGGCGGGTTCCATTCCAGGGGCCCCGGGTATACGGCGGGTTCCGTTCCAGGGGCCCCGGGTATACAGCGGGTTCCGTTCCAGGGGCCCCGGGTATACTGCGGGTTCCGTTCCAGGGGCCCCGGGTATACAGCGGGTTCCGTTCCAGGGGCCCCGGGTATACAGCGGGTTCCGTTCCAGGGGCCCCGGGTATACTGCGGGTTCCATTCCAGGGGCCCCGGGTATGCGGCGGGTTCCATTCCAGGGGCCCCGGTACACGGCGGGTTCTGTTCCAGGGGCCCCGGTACACGGCGGGTTCCGTTCCAGGGGCCCCGGTTACACGGCGGGTTCCGTTCCAGGGGCCCCTGGTACACGGCGGGTTCCATTCCAGGGGCCCCGGGTATACGGCGGGTTCCATTCCAGGGGCCCCGGTATACGGCGGGTTCCGTTCCAGGGGCCCGGGTATACGGCGGGTTCCATTCCAGGGGCCCCGGTTATACGGCGGGTTCCGTTCCAGGGGCCCCGGTTATACGGCGGGTTCCGTTCCAGGGGCCCCGGGTATACGGCGGGTTCCGTTCCAGGGGCCCCGGGTATACGGCGGGTTCCGTTCCAGGGGCCCCGGGTATACGGCGGGTTCCGTTCCAGGGGCCCCGGGTATACGGCGGGTTCCGTTCCAGGGGCCCGCAGTATAGTGAAAATCGCCGGAAAGCGGATCCGGCGATTTTCAGTTCTCTGCATGCAGCCGTGCCGTTGGCTCAGGGGCTTACAACAATTTTGGCCAAAAATGTCAAACTAAAAGACCATTTTACTTAGTAGCTATTTATACATATATATTTAGGCACTGTACCGGGTATGAGTTTCACTGGATGTGCTAAAACTGAGCTCTGTCTGTGTTTTATGTTCTGTCTCTGGTTTTAAACCTCTGCTGATACTCCATAGATATTCTTATGCAGAGGATGCAGATCCCCTGGGAGCACAGGCTGATCCGTACTATGTGCCCTGCCCAGCTTGTCTGAGAACAGGACCCTAGGCTGCTCTACCCTAGCCCTGGCTTCTGCCCCTGCCTGCCTACCTCCCAGGGCCCCTAGCTCAACTAGGAACCCCTAGGAAACCCTATCCTACCTAAGAGGCCTGGCACTGCCTGAGCTACTTCCTGAAACATGTTCCCCATTCCTGGTAACAGGTTCAGGAGCATCTGCACATAATCACCCGCTTTACCCTCTGGCTGGCAGGCGTCCCAGGGGTGGCCAAAGTCTGCCACTGCCCCTGCTGCCTCCGGCCAGAAGTAAAGCTGCAACAGCTGGGTTCTCATGTGAGTGACCCCCTGATGCCCCACTAGTGAACTGGGGAAGGCTACCTGCAACACTTGCTGCCGACCCTCCCTGGGTCCCACTAACCGTCTTCTACCTGTCCAGCCCCTGGCTAACCCGGTAGAACCTGGCTCCCTACCCCAGAGCCCGTGGTGCCACAGCCAGTGGTCTGACACCCCGCTTTCCCAGGACTCGGACGCCCGCAGTCCCATACCTTCTAAGCTGGGGTCAGCTTTCACCGCATCCCTCTCTGCTGTCCCTAATTCTAACCACCCACCCTTAGTCTCTAAGTCAGGGGTAACAGGGACAGGTAAAGGGAACAGTAAGTCAGTCACTGGTTGCGACTCAGTAGTCTGGCTTTGGATACGGTGTGAATAAGTTAAACACAGACAGGGTCTAGATGGGTGTTAACCCCTCTGTCACCCACGGTGTCTACCAGTGCTCTAACTAACAGAATAATTAGACATATACATACATTTGTCGCATAAATTGAAAGGGAATAACACACTACTAACAACAGTTACCTATAAAAAATGGATGAAAAAAATAAAAATGAATCAATACTTAAATTAGAAGGATTCCAAAAAATGTGTGTTTCCCAACATATGAAGTCCGTTCACAAGGAATATGGGTATGCTGCTTCTTTGCTCCTGGGACCAACCTCGGAACCAGAAGAAACTGTAGACAAGGAAAAAAAAGAGAAAAAAGCGCGAGGCCCATAGGGTAGTATAGTCGAGTTTATGAGTGATCAAATACGGTTAAAAACACTTACAACAGTGTAGTTGGTACAGGCATATCGGTACTGGTATACAGACCGCGGGAACAGAGATGCTTTATTCGTCTGCTTGTCAGGGGTCTCAGAGTCCTGGCCCTTCTCCTCCTCACGATCGGCGAACTTCACTTCCGTGTCAGGTGACTCGTGACGTCGGCGCGGGTCATCGATCAGTGGGAGAACTACGGGTGGTTCTCAGCTCCCTCCTCAAACACGGCGGTTCAGACACTCTGCAAACAGCAACCTGTAGCCTCTCAGCAACCTAGTGCCAGCTCCCAACCAGTACAGCACAGCAACCAGAGCAATGTCAGCCCTACGCGTTTCGAGAACTATGTTCTCTTCGTCAGGGGCACTTTCATTGCTGGTTGCTTACAGAGGATATATATAGGGTGGTGCATTAATTAATTAAATAACGCAATCAATAAATTTAATCAGTGCCATTTGGTGTATGCTTCCAGTAACCCCATACAAATACATGTTGGATAAACTGGAGTTACTATTACTTGTATATTAATTAATTTATTACAATACTATATAATTAGAAATTAAAAAAAGGGGGGGATATTGTTTAAAAGTGGTTACCTAAAATTGCTATCTTTATTAGTCAATTAAAAAAATTGGTGAAGGAAAGAAGGGTAAAAAAAACTCTGTGAATACTAAAAGCAAACACCATTACATCATTAAATAAGTTACATTATACACATATAAAAACTTACATTAACTTTTGCTAAAATTGATCAATTTTGCACTTTGTCACATCTTTCTTAGCTCACAGGAATGCCGCCACTCAATTTCTTCATTGAGCCCCATGGGAGACAGGGTATTGAGCTGATGTATCCAATACGTCTCTCTTTGTCTAAGTCTCAACACCCTGTCCCCTCCATGGTCATTAGGTCCTATGTGTTCTATGCCTGTGATTTTAAGTTTGGCCGGGTCTTTATTATGTTTAAAATAAAAATGTCTAGGAACACTGTGTGTCATCATCACTTTAATAATGTCGTTCCTGTGTTCCAGGAAGCGATTTTTGAGACTCCTTTTGGTTCTACCTATGTACTGTAGGCCGCACTCACATTCTAATAAATAGCCCCAGTATTAATGTGCTTGCAGGTGATACACCTACCCCCGCAGCAATAGTTGCCCACAATTTTAGATGATACCAAATTAGTATTACCGAGAGGCTTGATTTTCCTTAATTTAGATGGTGCCAATATATTTTTAAAAGTCTGTGCTCGCCTATAGACTATTTTTGGTCGTTCTGATATGGATGGTGCTAAGAGAGGGTCACATTTTAGAATGTCCCAATGTTTACTTAATATGTTTTTAATCTGTACTGATGCACCATTAAATTGGGTAATAAATAGCACTTCTTGACTGTCTTTGTTAGTCTTTTTTACACTCTTTGGCAATGTGTGTGATCTTTCCATATTAAGTGCCCTCTCAAACGCTTGTTGAATGTTATATTTATTGTGACCTTTATTTAATAATTTAGTTCTTAATAATCCAGATTGTTTGATAAAATCTTCCCTTTTGTTACAATTGCGTCTGATTCTTAAAAACTGACTGTAAGCTATATTTGCAATCCATCCAGGATGGTGTTTGCTAGCAGCATCCAGAAATGTGTTACTATCCACCTTCTTATAATGTGTGGTAGTTATAATCTCATTGTCGGAATTACTAGTTAGCACCAAATCTAAAGTCGCGACTCAGTAGTCTGGCTTACCTGTCTGGTCTCCGCAAAGGCCACTGGAACCGTTGGTGCCAAATGCAGGGGGACAGAGGTTGATTCTGCTGTGACTCCTGATGACAGGCTCTTAGGAATCGCCGCAACTGCAGGCAATTCCGCAGCAACCACACAGATCACAGGCTCCAGGTTATTGGTAAGGCGCACCTCAGCAGTTTCCCTGGACAAAACCCCCACCTCCCTCATGCCATGATTGGCACCCCCATCCAAAATGATCTGGGCACCCTGTAAGGACCGCAGCCCTCCATCAGGCATGGTTCTTTGCACTCCGGTGCCCGGGAGCAAATCTTCTGGCTGCACCAGAATAATAGCAGCACCCAAATCTGGCAAGCTCCCTGCTTGCCAGTCACCAAAGGTAACCCTCCGTGGGTGCCTGCTCAGGACATCAGCAGGCTGCATCTCGACTGATGCACTTGGACATCCTGTGCTCACTGCTGCTGGCTCCGAGGTGACAAAAGCAGCATCTGCCTGGGACATCCCTCTTGGTTGTGACTCCATGGCTGTGCTCTGTTCCTCTGTGTGGGCCAGCCCAAGCTGGGTTACTGGCCCTGCAGCTTGTGAACGTTGCCCCTGATGGGGTCCCCCAGACCGCTCATGGTCCGGGCAATGTGGCCTGATGTGGCCCCCCTTGTGGCAACGATAGCACCGTCTCTCAAGCTTGAACTCCCCAGTATAGGGCGTGTCGCTGCCCACTATATGTTTGGGAGTCCGCTGAGGTGCAGACTGGTCCCCCTAGCCGGAATGGCTGCCTCTCTGGGGACTGCTGCGTTGCTCACCAAGGTTCTGCTGGTTACATATTCATTTGCTGGCTCTGCTACTTCCACAGCAGTTACTCTGGGAACGTCCTGTTCCCCGCTGACAAGGTGGGAGTGAGGGGGCCTTCCAAGCGCTGTCGACAGGAGCTCGAGTCTCTGTTCATAGCTAAGCCCTTCTCCCCAGGCGGTGAGGAGTGCAATGAGTCCAGAGGTAGCCAGTCCGGTCGCCGCAGCGACTGATCCATCTGCACCCCCTGGCACAACGCCACCCTCTTCCAGGCGGTCACTGACATCCTTCCCCTGTCCTTGCAGCCCCGGAGCTGGAGGGACCGCCTGCACTCCGGGCTGAGTACAGTCTGCTGGCGGGGCCATCCTGCCCTCATATTCTTCTAAATCCTCCTCCAGCTGACTCTTTGACCGACCGTCTGTTGTGAACCCGTACCCCACACATCTCTCCACTATCTGCGCCCGGTTCCAGGTACAAAACCTTCCTGAGCGTGGACTCATGGTGCCACTGGGGTATAGGTCCAGAGACCAGTGAATTATCTTGTGCTTCTTTGGAAGTGTGTGTAAGTTGCCACTTGTCTGAGGAGCTTGCAATCTACAAGGTCCTCACTATATTACAGAACACTGCAATATAGGCTCAATCAGTATCTCACCAGCTGCCACCAGTTTTAAACGCTTGTCATGGGAGACGCGCTTAATAACACATTTATATTTCGTGGGTCCTGATTGAGCAGAACAGGTTGAGCAAAATAAACTGAGATTTATTCCCTTGATAGGCAAACACACGACAACTGCAGAATACACTTAATAATTACACTTAATGTGAATGTGCAAAGTCTTTTCTGGTAGTTTTAAATGCTTGAAGAAATCAGGTAACAACAGTAACAACAACCGCACAGCAACAACAACAACAGCAACAGCACAGGAACAACACAGGAACAACACAGGAACAACACAGGAACAACACAGGAATGAGGGGTACAGGCCTTTTTAAGGACAAGGGCCTGTGAAGTGTTACATTAGCCTCATCCCATTGGCAAGGAATTATCTTCCTCCTATCAGAACCTGCCATGTCACATGGGCAAATCCTACAGCCAGCTCAGGTAACTCTGAGCATGCTCAGTAAGCAGCTTGGTAGCACTACTAAGTAAAAAGGGGCCACTCATTTCTGGGGACGCAATGTCTGGAGTTTGGTCCCAAGGTGTGAAATATCCAGGAGGAGTAACAGGATCTGCTACTCAGAAACATCCTGATTAAGTGACACTGTAAGAATCTGGGGTCTTTCATCCCAACCGGGGGCTCATATATAACATTTGTTCCTTAATGCATTACAAAGGCAGGCAGAAAAAATAGCATCCTGCCGGTACATTTTAAAACTGCAACAGAAATGCACTTTATCAAAAATATATGTTTCCCTTACGACAAAGTTATATTTTTAATATATGTGTACTTGGGGGGTTACACTGAGGCTGCACACCAAAAATCAGGGTGCTGGCTCACTCCGTTCCTAAATTAGTAGTCTTAATGGAACGGCTCCTGTTATTCAGCACTGCAGGTACAGACTAGCCTGCAAAAAGGGGACAACAATGCATATAGGGGAGAATGGTACAGGGGAACAGCATATAAAATTAACCCCTTCATCCCCAATACGAAATAGGGGTAACCAGCCGAGCCCACTGCCTTTATTAATGCGCTGATTACCCCCATTTTCGCCACAATCACCGCCAGATTTTTTCATTTTTTCATTTCTTGGAGGGCAAGCCTCCTTTTTCTATTAATGTGTAATCCTTTCACGTTTAAAGATATCAATTTAATTTCCCCTTGTTTAGCCATTGTTACTATAATTGTCATGGAACAGGTATACCCCTGTCTGCATTTCTGTTTCACCCCCCCTTTTCTCGCAGCCCTGCTTGTCAGCTTCTTAGTGCCAGCTGTATGTGTTTGGTTCTGCACACAAACACAGTGCCATTTCCCCTCTCCCAGCAGCTTGCTGTGTTAAAGATGCAACATTATTGCTACATGTTGTAGCTTCCCCAGGCACTCCTGTGAGTTGCCATGGCAGCCCCAGCCTTTCTCTCAAATGGGCTAGTCTGCTTACTCCCCCTCTGCTCTGCCCACAGATGGTCTGTCCCCAGACTATCTTACTACCCAGCATACCTTGCCATTTCCTTTCCACCATTTTCCCTGGACTCGTGAGTACCTCGCTGTAACCCCTGTAAGGTGCTGCAGGATTATCTTTTCACCTCCCTTTACTACTAAGCACACACAGAGATATTTAGACCTACACCTCTACACAAGAGACTGTTTTACCTGCTTTCCCCAAAATAAAGTAAGAAAAGAAACAGACCTTGTCGTGCTTGGAAAAGAGGGCGAGTTGACACTATCTGAGCTAAGTCATCCTACATGTGACCCTCTGGCTTCCAGAATAGTGAAAAGATATCGTGTGCCTTACAGACACTTACAGGAGCTGCTACTCCAGACTCCATTATATACAGAGCGGCCTCTACAGCAGTACAAGCAAGCAGCTTACACAGCTAATACAGAGCAGCCTCTACACCACACAAAGGAAGCACCAAGTAGCTCAAACTGCACACAGCCTGCAGCCTTAACAGACAAGCAGCAGCCTACACTGCGCAGCAGCCTTGCAACACACAGTGCTTCTTACACAAACCTAACTGCCTTTTTCTCTGTCTGAGTTCACCCTCTGCACAGCCCTATAGTGAGGAGCCACCTTCCCACCTACCCCTGCGCACATTCCCACGGCCAGCGCCATCAAGGGCCACGCTGCCGGACACCCGCCAGGACACGGGTCAGAGCCAACGGACACCTGTGAGTACAGCTACCCCTACGCTGCACGCTGCAGGACACCGCTCGGCATTATCTGAGACAGACGCCCATCGCTGACAAGATAAAAGACCGCACGCCACACGCACTGGCAAAAGGCCTACACACACCTACAGCATGGCAGAACTCAGAGCCTCACCAGATATCACGCAGGAAAGCGGTTACTCAGACACAGAGACCGCTGCGCATCTGCAACAGGCACAGGCAGGCGCAAGGCCTAAACGGACAGTCACACTGACACAAAAGGCCCGCGAAAAATATGAGACTGACATTGAAGCGCACCGCGCTAAATTAGAGTTGGCCTGGGAAACAACCGCACTGGAGTTACGCAATGTTGTTAGTATTGGCGATAATGCACAACAGCTCGCGCAGGCAATTATTCAAATAAAGTCTGATCACTCGTGCTACCAAGGGCTGTCAGAAACATACATCACCTACTTGACCAGAACCAACACCGGCGAAAGCCTGCAAGAAAGAGACTTACAAAATAACATTGATCTTGCACGTGACAGCCGCGTGCGGGCCGCCATCACAGATGCGCAAAGCGTGAGAAAAGAGCTCCTCCTGGAGACCGCGTCACAGCGCTCAAGCATATCCAGACATTCTTCAAGGTCAGCAAGATCAGCACAATCCAACACGTCCAGCGCAAGCGCTACCAAGGCGCGAGCCACCGTGGAGGCCGCACGTGCCAGGGCCGAATATGGTCGGAGAGAGGCAACCGTACGGGCAGAAAGAGCGCGCATAGAAGAGGAAGAGCGGAACGCCGCCACCGCTGCTACCGCCGCCGCTGCCAACGCCGCTGCCAATGCCGCTGCCAATGCCGCCGTGCGTAGAAAGGCCGAATTGGACGCGGATCTAGAGGCACTTAACCAAGAGAAGGACGCCGCTGCCGCCATAGCCCAAGCTGAAGTCCTGGAAGCAGCCGCGAGACAGGACGGCAGGGAGCAACCGTACAGACGGATAGCTTCAGAGGATCCAGTCCAACGCACTGAAGACTACGTAAGGAGCCTCTTCAGTGTAAACACCAGCGCACCATCTCAACACGGATGGAGCGACTCCACAGACACTGAAGACTTGCTAGGCCCACGAGGAGAAGATGCTGTTCCTGCAATGGCACATGATGCCTGGGATAGCCACAGCCACAATAGTGATCCACACGCCAGCGCGCACACGGATGCACCACAACAGGCTCGCAATCCAGGTACACCCACGCGGGAGAAAACAGCCCCTCACACTAGCCAGCAGCCATCACGCGTCCACGCCAAGGAAGAGGCGACCGCACAGACCGTCCCAGCAACTACCTCAGAATGGGACAAACACGCCGATGCCTCAGGTCTGACAGACATAGCCAAGTACATGATCCGGCGCGACCTGGTACAAGCAGGGCTCATCTGCTTCGACGACCGCCCTGAGAACTACCGGACCGGACGTGGAAGTTCACGTTCAAAGACGCAATCAACAGCTTGGACTTCTCAGCGAGGGAAGAGCTCAACCTGTTAGTCAAGTTCCTGGGGAACGATTCCAGAGAGTACGCAAAAAGACTGCGGGCAGCGAACGCGCATCAACCCCAAGTAGGTCTGGACCTAGTGTGGGAAAGGCTGGAAGAATCCTACGGTAGCCCCGAAGCAGTCGAGGATTCGCTCTTCAAAAGAGTCGAAAGCTTCCCCAAGATCACAACTAAAGACTACTCGAAGTTACGAGATCTTGGAGACCTGCTGCAAGAACTGGAGTTCGCAAGGAAAGACCATTCCTTAATAGGTCTCAACGTCCTAGACTCAGCTCGTGGAGTGAGACCCATCCTGGAGAAGCTACCCTTCAACCTCCAAGAAAAATGGATCTCACAAGGCCCCAAATACAAAAGGGAGAAGCAAGTCGTCTACCCCCCATTCTCAGTTTTCTTGAGCTTCATTCGCGAAGCAGCAAGGACGAGGAACGACCCCAGCTTCTTCTTAGGTGCGCAAACCACATACAGTGCAAGCAGCCTGAGGAACGAGAGACCAGCGACGAGATATGGTAACCCCCAAACACCCATCTCGACCCGCAGGACGGACGTGCCTCCCACGACCCAAACTACTCCCGATCAGTCGGTCGCCGGAGACAAGGAACCAAGGGACCCAAACAGGGAATGTCCCATACACAAGAAGCCACACCCACTCAACAAGTGCTTTGGGTTCAGGATGAAGTCCCTAGAGGAACGCAAGAGGTTACTTGGAGAATTCGGAGTTTGCTTCAAGTGCTGCGGTTCCACGACTCACCTAGCCAGGGACTGTAAGGAAGAGATCAAATGCACAGTGTGCAAAAGTGACAAGCATGCGACAGCGTTACACCCAGAGGCGATGACACTCCACCAACTCATGAACCCATCCTCCGTAGCGGAGCATGGCGGGGAGAAAGAAGAAGGAGAGTCAACATCCGTCACATCTCAGCGCACTGAGGTATGCGGAAAAGAAGGTGACAAAATGTCCTGCTCCAAAATATGCCTCGTCGCAGTGCACCCCCAGGGACAACCTGAGAAGGCTATTCGGATGTACGCAATCCTCGACGACCAGAGCAACCGATCGCTGGTCAGGTCAGAGTTCTTTGACATGTTTAACATACAAGACGGTGCTTCTCCTTACACTCTCAGAACATGCGCAGGGCGAATGGAGACCACAGGGAGAAGAGTGAATGGCTACACCACATGCTCAATAGACGGCAAAGTGAACATGCCCCTTCCCACACTCATCGAGTGCAACCACATGGCCACAAACAGGGACGAGATTCCCACACCAGACGTGGCACTCCATTACCCCCACCTCAAAGGAATAGCCAACCACATCCGGCCGATAGAACAAGGCGCCAAGATCCTGCTGCTGCTCGGTAGGGACATCATGAGGGTACATAAAGTCCGTAAACAGCATAACGGACCCCACAACGTGCCATACGCCCAAAGACTTGACCTAGGATGGCTGATAGTGGGCAACTCGTGCACCAACAAAGAGCACGGGCAAGACTACGTTGATGCCCGCAGAACGGTGGTGACAGAATGCGGACACACATCTCTCTCTGAACCATATCTTGGCCATCTCCAAGTGACCGAAGGGCCAAGTGAAGAGAAAAGACAAGGTCATACCCCTGAGGCCAAAAAAGACATCCTCACGTCGATGGGATGCGACAATGGCTTAGGATGCTCAGCAGTCCAGACAGCTAAGGATAATGAGTCGATTCCACCGAAAGAAGAGAGTAACCTCCCAAAGGTGACCGACAAAGGGATCGTTCCATAAACAATAAACAATCAGACAATACTCCCGCGAGCAATGGCACAACTAAGACGTACAGTTGTTCCTCCCCACAGAGTATCAAGCAACAGAGCAACCAACTGCCACGGCTGGCATAGCCGCAAAAGATTGCGCCCCACAGGTGAAGCCACAGTGTCAAAAGGACTGTCCTCTCACACATCCAAAAAGAGACAGCCACAGAGACATTTCATAAAGGATTTTACTAGGGCAAAAGAGACTGTTCTTCGTTACGTCCAGGGAGAAAATAACCTCCCGATGGTAGTCAACAAAGCGCTTAACCAAACTACGGGGAGATGTTCTCGTGCAAGAGGAATGCACCAATGACCTACGGTGCACAGCGTTCCAGACAACAAGGGACGATGACAAGCAAACATCATCAAGGGAAGATAGAGGGTTCCCGAAGTTAACAGTCAAGGAGCTCTCTAAAGACGGACTAAGCAGTTGGGTGACTCCGCTACCATTCCATTCACCAAGAAGGCGCTTCCCAAACAATGGAGAACGTGCCATCTCTAGGCTCACTTCGCACCTCTGCGACCTACAAAGGGAACCAGAGACCAAAGACAACCTTGTGGCCTTCACCCAAAAGATATTCCTTACCAGCCACGCAAAGCCAGCACCTCTAATGAAGAAAGGCGAAGAATGACGGTACCTCCAATCACCTGGGGCCTACCACACTCAGGAACCCGATCAAATCCGGGTAGTGTTCAACCCTAGCGCTCAGCTCCAGGGAGTCTCCCTGAATGACGCCCTCCTCACTGGACTAGATTCGACAACCAGTCTTCCAGGGACATTAATCCGCTTCCGCAAGGAATCAAAAGCCATCTCCTCCCGCCAAACGCCAGGTGATAGGATGACAAACTACCATGACTGGCACATGCACGAGGTGATGCACTCTGTAGAGAAAACTGCAGAGTCAAAGGGACTGTTCTCTCACAAAGTTGAAAGGAAACAGTGCCAGAGACTTTCACAGAAAGACATTTTGGTGAAACCAGCAAACCTGGAGCGGTTCATCCACCCAACATCCCTTGCTAAAAGACTTTGCCAAGGGATTTCAATGCCAGTGGTACCGGCCGGTATCACCTCGTCATGTGGACATGAACTTTGCAATATTATGTTGTTATGTTATGTTTGCATTGCACATATGTCCCACATAGCATGTTATATAGTGGTATCTACAGATACCAGACGGGGAGTGTCATGGAACAGGTATACCCCTGTCTACACTTGTGTTTCACCCCCCCCCCTTTTCTCGCAGCCCTGCTTGTCAGCTTCTTAGTGCCAGCTGTATGTGTTTGGCTCTGCACACAAACACAGTGCCATTTCCCCCCTCCCAGCAGCTTGCTGCATTAAAGATGCTACATTTTTGCTACATGTTGTAGCTTCCCCAGACACTCCTGTGAGTTGTCATGGCAGCCCCAGCCTTTCTCTCAAATGGGCTAGTCTGCTTTCTCCCCCTCTGCTCTGCCCACAGATGGTCTGTCCCCAGACTATCTTACTACCCAGCATACCTTGCCATTTACTTTCCACCATTTTCTCTGGACACGTGAGTACCTCGCTGTAACCCCTGTAATGGTGCTGCAGGATTATCTTTTCACCTCCCTTTACTACTAAGCACACACAGAGATTTAGACCTACACCTCTACACAAGATACTGTATTTCCCTGCTTTCCCCAAAATAAAGTAAGAAAAGAAACAGACCTTGTCGTGCTTGGAAAAGAGGGCGAGTTGACACTATCTGAGCTAAGTCATCCTACACGTGACCCTCTGGCCTCCAGAATAATAATTCGTATGGAGTTTTAGGACCTCTCCCTTCCCACTAGGGACGGTCTGGTTTAGACTTCTGAAGGGTTCAAATTTGTGATGCTAGGATCAAGGGACCCGTTTGCAGTGCAAAACAGGGGGTTAGCTAGCCAGGGCGGGAGGGGAGGGAGGAGGGTCCTGCTGGGACAGTATCAGCAGGAGTAGATGGAGAAAGAAGGTGGACCCTATCTAGGTCCGCAAGATTAGAGACCGGTTTTCGCTAAAGGCCGGCTGTTAGGGTTTAAGACCCTTGGGGAGTGGGTCCGGTGTCGACCGCCGGTTGGTCAGGGCGAGGTGGAGACCCTCAGGGTATCCATGTTCCCGTTTTAGACTCTCGACCCTCATAAGTGTTGGGGGTGTGGCCTGGATGGTGGGGGGGAGGGGGGGATAGGGGGTGACATGAGGTGCTATCTGTTTAATCACGATCCGCTCGGTTACCTTCAGACTCAGGGCCTGTTCTATATTCAGAGTGTTCTCGCCTTGAGAAACTTAGGGTTACTGGTCCATTGGGTGGATGAAGTTAGAGGGTGTATGGAGTGAGGGTGGTGGGGAAGGAATAGTCAGGGTGGGGGGGGAGTAGTGTGAGGGGGCGGAGGGAGGAGGTGGGAGAGAGAAAAGGGGGGGTGAGTGGGAAGGGGGAGGGGGGAATGGGGGTGTAGAGAGGGGGGGGGATAAAGGGGGAGGGGGCAGGGGGAAAAAGCTGAGATGTCATGTCCTTAATATACATCATCATCACTTTTCAGAATCATTGTCATATATCTGGGTTGGAGAATACCCATTACCTGGTTAAACCGTTCTTGGCTGAGAGAACACTCTTGTGTCTCCCCAGCTTTCTATGAAGGGCATGCATCATACCTTATTTACCATATTTCAAACCCTTGTAGAGATTAAACATAGGGAGGGTATGAGGGTCGGGAGGGTCGGGAGGGTCGGGAGGGTCGGGAGGGTCAGGGGGTGGGGAGGGAGTGGAGAGATGTACATCCTGTCACAGGGGCCTTGCTTCATTACAACACACACAAAATACCTTGAGGTTGAGGGGGGACAGGACAAGGGGGGTAAGGGAGGGTGGGAGGGGGTGGGGAAGGGGTGGGAGGGGGTGGGGGGGAAGGGAGAGGGCCGGTGACAGGAAGGCATGGGGGAGGAGGGGGGGGGGGGAGTGGGGAGCAGGGAGGAGAGGTTTGGGTGTAATATCTTTGATATTCATCATCATCACTATTCGGTTTCATTTTCATATAACTGGATTAGAGAGTGCCCGTTACATAGCTAACCCGTTCTTGTCTGAGAGAACGTTCTTGTGCCTCCCCATCTTTCTATGGGGGGCGTGCAGCAAACCTTATTTAGCTCATTATAGAGTTTAAACATAGGGAGGGTGTGGGGACAGGGAGGGTGTGGGGGGGGGGAGGGAAGGGAGGGATGTACAGCATATCACAGGTGCTTGGGTTTGAAGGGGGGGCAGGGCAGGGGGGTAAGAGGGGTGGGAGGGGGAGGAAGGGGAGTAGAGGGAAGGGGAGGGAAAGGGCAGGTGGGGGGCAAGGTAGGGGAGGTGAGGGGGGGAAAGGGAAATGCATCAAACTTCCATTACTCAGTTTTATTACAACAAATGTAGATCCATATACTGTACAACTCAAGCCAGAGACAGTGTTTAACCCCTCTGTTTGTTTTCCTCGCTGAGGGACCCCGCTCTCATGGGCCCTCGAAGGAGCATCCTCACCAGGGTTCGGGTGGTGGGGATGGGCCATGCTATAAGTAAGGAAGGGGAGTAGGGGTACGGGGGGGAGGGGGATGGGGGGGGGGTTGAGAGGGCATGGAGGGGGGAGGGGGGTACCGGGGTTGGATAGGGGTCAGGTTGGAGGCTAAGGGATAGGCCAGGATGGGAGTCAGGGGTCGGGAGAGGGGGGGGGAGGGAAAGGGTGGGCAGCAGCATTTCACCATATTCTAAGGGGGATATCAGCAATCTATATAACCGTGAAAACCATATAACCTAACTTGGCAATATCTATCCTAAAGAAACATTTTAATAATCCCCCATTACAGACCCTTCAGGAACAGCGTCTTCCACGAGTGTTCGTGGGGTTTAGTGCTCTGGGGGAGAGCAGCGTCCTTTGTGTGGTCAGGAGCCCGCTTCTCTCGGCGTCGCACTGGGAACTCAGGGCGTCTGCTCTCTGGGGCCACAGGGTCTGCACTCATTCTCGCCAGAGGTTGAAACAATGGTCCTCCCTCAACCATGGGGAAGGGGGTGAGCGAAAGGACTCTGGGGAGATGCAGGGGTCTGGGTCTCCCGTGGATCTCGACGTCTTCTGGCGGGCCATATGCGCTGTCATCGGTGGGTTGAGTGTAGCTCCGACGGGGGTAGGATGATCATTTCTTGAGATCTCGTCCGGCGCTTTCCTGGATGGTCAGGTCAAAAGTAAGGCCCCTTGGCTTCTGGCTCATCTGAAGATGAGCTGCGATGGGGTCCCCAGAAGACTGGCGTGGATGGTAAGTCAGGAGGCCTATTACTTATCACGCGCCTGCCTCTGGCCCGCCAATCTCTCCGAGGCTCTTACCGGGAGATCACCGGTGTCCTGTCCCTGGAGACGGTTTGACTCGTGGGCTCGGGGTGTCGGGAGGGTCAGGCCCAGGACCCGCGCCATTTGGTCCATGTCTTCAGGGTAACGAACTGTGAAAAATTTCCCTTTGTGATTTGTGATTAGTTTGGAAGGGAGTCCCCATTTGCACTGGATTCCTTTGTCCCGCAGTATCAGGGTTAGAGGGCGCAGCTCTTTACGGCGATTGATAGTCATTTTAGACAGGTCATTGTAAACATGGAGCGATTCCTCCCGGAATTGGATAGAGTCGTGTTCCCGGTAAGCGCCAATAAGTTTATCCTTGGTAGTATAACTATGTAGTCGGACTATCACGTCCCGGCGCCTGTTAGGGTCGTCCGACCTCGGGCCAAGCGCTCTGTGGGCTCTATCGATTTTGAGGTCTCTCTCTCTTCAAGCTCCCCACAGAGTGTTGTGAACAGGTCTGTCAAATATTCTTTGAGGTGACCAGGCAGAACCGCTTCAGGGATACCGCGGATTCGAATGTTCTGCCGGCGGTCCCGGTTCTCCTGGTCCTCTAGGCCGTCTCGCAGGCAGTGGATTTCAGTGCCCAGCCTGGTGATTTCCACATCTGCCTCTGACTGGTGCTTAAGGGCCTCTTCCAGCCTTCTCTCCAGTGCCGTGGTTCTCTCCGTCAGGCCTTGCAGGTCCTGCTTGATTTCGGTAACTGCCTCACGCAGATCAGCCTGCAGGGACCTGTAGAGCTTGCTGTGCAGCTCCTCTAGGTAAGCTTTAGTGATACCCCCGTCCGAGGGTTGAATCTCTCCGATTCTGTCACGGTCCTCCGTCGGGGGCCTAGCTCCGCGTGTGCGACGGGCGGGGATCCGCCATCTTGTTTTTGTGCTCCTGCATCGGAGCTCGGTCTCGGGGGGGTAAAGTACTTTGTAACCCCCTGCCCGGGCTGGTTTTTTCGATTTGTGGGACATGGCTGGGTGTTCTGGAGTTGGGGAAGGTAAGTGGGAGTGGATTTTGTCGGGATGATGATGCTAATCTAATCGTTTATTCGATCGGGTCTCCGGAGCTCTCCTCTCAGCCCTCCACGCCGGTTGACGCCATCAGCACACCCCGCGCCACCTTCATTCTAATGTTTATGATTAATAAAGTATATTAAATTTGACATAAATCTTCCAGACAGGGGGTGTGAGCGCTATTAGTTGGGGTCATTTCTCTCCTTGTTTATCCTACATAGCCTACCCATAAGCACCCCTCTTCCTCCCCCCCTCCCCCCCTCTTCATCATTACAGTCACTATAAGCTGGAGCGGGGTTACCCTACACTGCGCTATCTATGTTAATGGGAAAATATTGTTATATTATATATATATATATTTATATATATATATATATATATATATATATATATATATATATATATATATATATATATATATATATATACATTGGTGATTCATATGAAATATTTTTATAATTAGAGGATTGGATTTGGGAATATGCTAAATTATGGAAAATGCAATGGCTAGGTTGTGTTAATAGGGACATTTCTAATTGTCATTTAGTTTTTTTTTTCCATGATAGAAATGATATAAAGTTATAGATAAGGGTATGTCTTCTAATTACTGTCACGGTAGCTTGTGACAGGGTATAATATACACCAAATATCTGGGTTGAATTGAACACGACTTAGATATAATAAATATAGTTTATTCCTTAAAGAAGGAGAACACACAAGATGATACTGCTGCGGCAGCTTTTATTCTAACAAACCGCTGTTTTTTCCTTGGCTTTTTCCTGGAATGCGACGCTCTTCACCTGGCGCATGCCGCGATCACTTTGCGTTCCCAGCCACGGGTCATGCCCGGCTGACGCGTTTATTGAGAATGGTTCGGATTTAATAGGCTGCAATTCTTCGCGTGTCCGCCAGATGGCAGATATTCATGAATTGTAATGCGCATGCGCTTCAGTAATGTGTCGACTTGCAGGTGTTTCGTTTAAAAAAGATACCACAGTGGTCTATTGTAAATTGGCCTTGGGACTGAAGGAAGAGGTTGCAAAAATGTATCAATTTAGGCTTTTCATATTAAAGAAAGACAAAGACCAGTTTCGGTTACAGTATTCTCCTGAGACCCGCCCGCCATGAGTGTTCAAGTGCAGCCCGCTTTCCAAAAACCCGACAGAAGTTACGCGTATTTGATATGGGCCGCGATTAATGCAACAGAGGATAAGATGGCAACAGTTGCTCAAATTTATCAGTATTTTATCGAAAACTATGACTTTTACAAATTTTTGCCAACTCCTCATACGTGGAAGCGTGCAATAAGGAAAAGGTTATGTAGCGATCCCTGTTTTTATCGTATTGAGCCCCAATTTGTTGGAGGGTATTGGTGTGTATCACCGGCTTTTTCCTGTATCTATGATCATGATGACGGCAAAAGGCGAAGGGTCGTGTTAAAACCAACTAAGAAACGACAGTCGCTGCCAAGCAATTCACCAGCACCAGCACCGGCTTCCGATAACGGTCCCACCGTCAGTGACAACCCTGAGCCTGAGCCGGATTTCGCGTGCAGTTTTGATGAAGCTTGCATGTACCTAAGCGATTTCCAACCTCACCAGCTGACTACAGGTGGACTAGTCCCGCTGCAAACTATCGACGTGAATGATCAAGAACGCTGGACTGGCAGTGGACCGGCGCCGGCACCAGCTGAATGGGAAATTCTATGGGGAGTATTGTTGCCGTATTATTTTCTGTGTTTTTGTTATTTTGACAATACAGTATCAATATCGGTGCGATTCAAAAGTCAAGCGATTCTCCTGTAAGCAATATCATTGGCTGAGCGGCTTCTACAGTACTGTACTGCAGATACTGCACAATTGGTGGAACGCTAGGCGCAAGCGCATTGGAGCCTTCTTGAAACGCATACTGTATGCATGTCATCGCATTGACGGTAGGCGCATGCGCATGTGAACAGGAGACGCCCCCCGAGAAAATTATTGGTGGGACTGGCTGGGAACTTCTTTAGGGGGCTGACTGACCATTACAGTAAAACTTTTCTTTTTGTTTTTCCTCAGAAAAGAAAGCGGCTAATGGAGGGATTTCGATGGATAATATCGCTTTGTGTAACAATGCCTGCACATTGCTGAATCGGATTTAAAAACCCACGTACCGGAGGCTACAGTTTAGTGGCCGTAGTTATTGATTAGGATAGAATACTGTACCTGAAACAGTATGCTGATGTTTTCCGGCCGTACAGTATACTGTACAATACTTTTTTATATACAGTACAGTATACTGTGTAATAAACCCGAAAAAATAAAAACTATGCATTTATTCTACATGTATCACATACATTATGTGTCTTCTACAGTATACAGTGCCAGTACATACAGTACAGTACAGTTTGTGTCTTCTATTTTTATTTAATATTCTTATACTGAGCATGCCTACAGTATACAGTGCAGTATGCCTGGACATTCTAGAAACACTGTATTTTGTTACAGTAGCAAAGGAGCCAATGGAAACAATGTAAAACAAATCAACATTTTCTTTTATTGGTGGAGTCAGTACAAAAACATTTATTTACAAATACTGTACAATGTAGAAACATTTTAAGTGCACAGCAATTCAAAACATCAACAGGTGTATGGTTTACTGCTACATGTGTGAAAACATTTACAGTCAGTCAGTATGGTTTACAGTCACATGTTTTCAAAACAAATTCTTTATTCATAAAATAAGCAAAACGCAACATCTCCTTTATTAAAGAACGACAAGTCACAACATATACTGTATACTGTACAGTGGGATGGTGTGCAAAACAGTCTGCACCAGTACAGTCCTCGAGGGCAGCAAACCGGGCGGGTTTTCAGGGTAACCTTTGAAAACCGTGCCTGTTTCCGGCCCTCAGGAACTGGAATTGTGCATGTCCTGTGTGTGTGGACAGCAAGTTAAAACATTTCTGTATAAATACAAGTAAAAAAACACACAACAACATCTCCTTTAAGTACAGCAGGTCACAAAACATGTACAGCACAGTTCAGCACAGCAGTATGGTCTTACAGAAAGTCCTCCGCATTGTCCGTCCATGGCCGATTCCTTGCATGGCGCAAAACGCCATTAATGCAGTCTCGAACGCCTTTCACTACAGGATCTGTGATTGGATAAAAGCGCCGCATTTCTTCCTGAATGTTCCGTCTTAAATTGGCAGGAAGCGCCTTTTTTACGCGATTTCCCTCGTAGTTCACTTTGAAGGCCCAGTCGCAGTACAACGAGGAGGGAACATGGTGCTTAAAAAGTAACATACTTGTGGGGTACACCAGCACTCCTCACCCTATACTTCTCCCTGAGCGCCGGTGGCAGATCGCACAGGGTGATGTCGGGCACCTTTTCGATGCGAGCGGGTGTAGGTTTTTTGGGAGCGGGTGTGCTTGAGGCGACGGGCGATGGTAGGTTGTCTGGGAGAAAGCTTTCCTCCGGTCTTGGTCGCCGTGTTGTCTCCTGGCGTGGTCTTGACGGGGTTGTCATGTCCTCCTCAACTGCATACATGTACACTACATCTTCTGGTGGAGGGGGTGCGCTTGGTGATGGAAGGGGGTCGAAGGTATTGTATTGTATTGTATGTCTTTATTTATATAGCGCCATTAATGTACATAGCGCTTCACAGTAGTAATACATGTGGTAATCGAATAAATAACAGATAATATAAATAACAGATCATGGGAATAAGTGCTTTAGACAAACATAACATTAAGGAAGAGGAGTCCCTGCCCCGAGGAGCTTACAGTCTAATTGGTAGGTAGGGAGAACGCACAGAGACAGTAGGAGGGAGTTCTGGTAAGTGCGTCTGCAGGGGGCCAAGCTTTATGTATCGTGTGTTCAGAATATCCACAGTGCTATTCATATGCTTCTTTAAGCAAGTGTGTCTTAAGGTGGGTCTTAAAGGTGGATAGAGAGGGTGCTAGTCGGGTACTGAGGGGAAGGGCATTCCAGAGGTGTGGGGCAGTCAGTGAAAAAGGTTTAAGGCGGGAGAGGGCTTTAGACACAAAGGGGGTAGAAAGAAGACATCCTTGAGAAGAACGCAAGAGTCGGGATGGTGCATACCGAGAAATTAGGGCTGAGATGTAAGGAGGGGCAGAAGAGTGTAAAGCTTTAAAAGTGAGGAGAAGAATGGAGTGTGAGATGCGGGATTTGATCGGAAGCCAGGAGAGGGATTTCAGGAGGGGAGATGCTGAGACAGATCTAGGAAAGAGTAGAGTGATTCTGGCAGCAGCGTTTAGGATAGATTGTAGGGGAGACAGGTGAGAGGCAGGAAGGCCGGACAGCAGGAAGTTACAGTAATCAAGACGGGAGAGAATGAGGGCCTAAGTCAGAGTTGTAGCAGTCGAGCAACAGAGGAAAGGGCGTATCTTTTTTATATTGCGGAGGAAAAAGCGACAAGTTTTAGAAACGTTTTGAATGTGAGGGGCGAATGTGAGAGAGGAGTCGAGTGTGACCCCTAGGCAGCGTGCTTGGGCTACTGGGTGGTTGATCGTAGTTCCAACAGTAATGTGGAAGGAGGTAGTAGGGCCAGGTTTGGGAGGAAGTATGAGGAGCTCTGTTTTAGCCATGTTGAGTTTAAGATGACGGAGGGCCATCCAGGATGATATAGCAGAGAGACATTCAGAAACTTTGGTCTGTATAGCAGGTGTAAGGTCAGGTGTTGAAAAGTACATTTGTGTGTCGTCAGCATAGAGGTGATATTTAAACCCAAAATATGTTATTAGGTCACCTAGAGAATGTGTGTACAGAGAAAAGAGAAGAGGTCCCAGGACAGAGCCCTGGGGTACCCCCACAGAGAGATCAATAGAGGAGGAGGAGGTGTTAGCAGAAGAGACACTGAAAGTACGATGGGAGAGGTAGGATGAGATCCAGGATAGAGCTTTGTTCCGAATACCAAGAGTATGGAGAATGTGAAGAAGAAGAGGGTGGTCCCATTCATCACATCCATGCCACCCCTGCTCCAGCATCGGGGAAACAGGGGCATCAACACCGAGCAAATAATGTTTGCCCGCTATGTCAGCCTCTATCTTCTCCATCCGTCGATCCATCCGTTGATCCATTTGTAGCATCCGTTGATCCATTTGTAGCATCCGTTGCTCCACATTTAGCATTGTCTCCAGAAGCAGATCTATCTTTGCCAGCACAATAGAGTTCCCGGGGAGATCCACAGTTATCCCATTCAGCATCCGGTCTAACGAGCTGCTTCTTGTGAATGGCGTGTGAACATCTGGGGGGATGGGTGCAACGGAGGATGAGATGGGGGTTCCATGGAGAGAAGCGGCAGCGACATCGAAGAAGAGTGAAGGAGGTGACCTGTGGATATCCAGTAGAGGAGAAGCGGCAGCGTCGTCGAAGAGGGATGGAGAAAGTGACCTTTGGATTTCCGGGCGAGAAGCAGAGTCGTCTAAGAGCAAAGGAGAAAGTGATCTGTGGATTTCAGAGGCAGCGTCGTCGGATAGAACTGGAGAAGATGGCCTGTGGGTTTCCGTGAGGGCGGCGGCAGCATCAAGGACGAGGGGTGGAGAAGACGGGCTGAATATTTCCGGGACAGTGGCGGCAGAGTCGTCGAAGCATATGGGAGGAAGTGGTCTGCGGGTTCGATGGGTTGGCTGCCAATCATTTTGCGTAGAGAGTACATCACCGTATATCTTCTTGACATAATAAGGCTTACGTCTAAGAAAACCCTTAGCCTTTGGGGTCAGCAGAAGGTTTTCTTTATTGGCCTTAGCCTGTTGCTTTTGCCTTGGCGTGGAAACGGCTCCTGCCTTTCGCTTTTTCTGCATGACAGGCATGGCAGAGGTGAGTGGGTTCTTGCGTCCGTAGAACCGGGGGTGCTCCATGGAAGCAGGTGGCACAATGCAGTATCTGGACAAGGGCAAGTTCAGATACAGATCATCGAGTGGTGGGCTATGCAAAGTGTGTAACCTTTTATGCATGGCGACCAGGTACAGGTGTTGAAAGTGGGCGTACTCTAATGTGTGTCATTACCGTATAAATACACCATCCATTTTGTGGATTCACTGCACATTGAATACACATCGACTAAACATCGAATATACATTCTTGTGTTTGTATTTCTTTCTACTCGCAGCAATGCCTGTTAAAAAGATTTCCAAGGATCTCAGCATGAGAATTAAGGAGATGTACACGAGCGGACACCGAATTGCTGCTATCCAACGCTGGTTAGCTACTTCTGGCATCGTTGTGCCAGCAACCACCGTGAGCTATCATGCACACGGAAAAAACAGAGAACGCAAAAGGGCACCAAGGGTAACAAACGCGTAAGTATATTTATACAACTTTAAAATAAAATTTATTTAAATCTAATAATTTTGTTATTTCTGTTGATTTATATTACAACAGTATATATATTTTGTATATTTATATTTATATCAGTACAGTATATATATTTTGTATATTTATATTTATATCAGTACAGTATATATATTTTATATATTTATATCAGTACAGTATATATATATTGTATATTTATATTACAACAGTATATATATTTTGTATATTTATATTACAACAGTATATATATTTTGTATATTTATATATATATACACTAGCTGAGAGACCCGGCGTTGCCCGGGATGTAATGTTTCCGCTCCTCTCTCTCTCCTCCCCCTTCTCTCTCTTCCCCTATCTCCCCCCTCTATGTTTGTCCCCCATTCACATCAATCCAGTCCCTCTCCCTCCTTTACAGCTCCGTTCCCCCCCCCCTTTACAGCTTCATGCAGTGTGTGTGTACGTCAGTCAGTCACTGTGTGTGTGTGTGTGTGCGCGCGTGCGTCAGTCTGACGCACAAACATACACACAGACTGACTGACGCACACACACACACAGTCAGTGTGTGCGTGTGTGTGTGCCTCAGTCAGTGTGTGCGTGCGTGTGTGCCTCAGTCAGTGTGTGCATGTGTGTGTGCCTCAGTCAGTGTGTGCGTGCGTGTGTGCCTCAGTCAGTGTGTGCATGCGTGCGCGCGTCAGTCAGTCAGTGTGTGCGTGCGTCAGTCAGTTTGTGTGTGTGTGTCAGTCAGTGTGTGTGTGTGTCAGTCAGTGTGTGTGTGTCAGGCAGTGTGTGTGTGTGTCAGTCAGTGTGTGTGTGTGTGAGGGGAGGTGAAGGGGGGGTGAGGGGAGGTGAAGGGGGGGTGAGGGGAGGTGAAGGGGGGGTGAGGGGAGGTGAAGGGTAGGTGAAGGGGGTTGAGGGTAGGTGAAGGGGGTGTGAGGGGAGGTGAAGGTGGGGTGAGGGGAGGTGAAGGGGGGGTGAAGGGAGGGTGAGGGGAGGTGAACGGGGGGTGAGGGGAGATGAAGGGGGGGTGAGGGGAGGTGATACCTGCTCGCGCTCCCGGCTTCCTGGCCCGGCCGCGGGGGGGGGGGGTGTTGGTGGTGGTACCTCCTTGCGCCACCCGGTGCTCCCAGTCGCGGGGGAGGTTGTGTGGGGTGAGCCGGGCGGCCTGCGGGAGTGTTAGGGGTGGGTCATGCGTGATCCAGGAGGGCTTGCAGCGTACAGTGAAAGACTGATGCGGCAGCAGGGTGAAGTTGAGGTGTGAGGTCCCTGGAGGGGGGTTGTGGCGTCCAGCGGGAGGTGTTGTGTTTGCGGGCTCGGTGCGGCTTTGGAGGGGGAGGAGGGGTGGCACGTGAGTGTTTTTTGTGGTGCGGGCGGGTTAGAGGAGGGCTTTCTCCGTACGGTGGTGGATGCGGGCCCTCGTGCGTTAGGGGTTGCGCTCCACATGCGTGGTTGTGATGGGTGCCCTCCGGAGGTAGGGGTTGTGGTGTCATCCGTGCGGTTTGGTGTTTTTTTGCGGTTGTGGCCAGGGGAGGGTTTGTGGGTCAGGGGTGTGGGCTACGTGAGTGTTTTGTGGGTGTTGATCGGGATACGGGCGGGGTTGCGCTCGACGGGAGTGGTTGTGATGTGGGCTACGGGAGGCTGTGTGTGTGTTGGGGGGGTGTTGCGGACTAGGGGAGGGGGTGTTGTGGGCTAGGGGAGGGTGTGTTGCGGCCTCCAGAAGGGGGGGAGTGTGTTGCGTGCTAGTGGAGGAGATGCGTGCGTTGTCGCTGTGAAGCGTTCCCAGAGCAGTGAGGGCTGGGAGAGTGTGGCAGTGGGGTCGGTGTGTTGGCCGTAGGCCAATGAGAGGTGTGCGGGGGCGGGCGTGGGGCCAAGGGAGCTATGTCATTGGCCTGAGGCAGTGGTGTCAGTGCCAATGAGAGGTGTGCGGGGGCGGGTGGGCCAAGGGAGCAATGTGATTGGCCTGAGGCGGATTGGCATGAGGCGGAGTGACGTGCCAAAGGTCCAATGCGATTGCCCCTAGACAAAGAGAGACACATACAGACAGACAGGACACGACACATATATATAGATAAATTTTATATTGCTGCATATTAATAAAACAATATATTTTCTTTACATTTTAGGGAGACAACTCTTCTGGTGGACAAAATAAGTGAGGAGAATGATGAGAAGAGTGCATTAAGGGTTAAAAACACTTTGCAGGAAAATCACAATCTGACTGTATCCGAGACCAGCATAAAGAAAATGAGACGCAGAATTGGATGGAAATATGGACGTGTGAGGTTAGTACTGGACAGTACAGGAGGTAAAAGTGTTGTTTAGGAAACTGTACTGTATCGCTAAAATTATTTATTCCTTGTCATTACAGAGCGTACCCCATGATAAGGGACGTTAACAAGATCAAAAGAGTGCTCCAGGCCCAGGCATGGATCGACAGTGGTGAAACTTTCCAGGATTGCATCTTCACTGACGAGTCTACTGTGTCGCTGGAAAGATTTGCCACCTTTGCATTCCACAAAAAAGGCCGCATAACTTTGAAGCTGCGGCCAAAACACCCCGTGAAGCTGCATGTGTGGGGTGCCATCTCTAGGCGTGGACCAGGATGCATTGTCATCTTTGAAGGTAAAATATATCAAATATAATGTAGCCTTATGCACTGTACTTTACTAGTGTTGCCTTACCGTATGCACTGTACTGTGCTATTGTGCAGTTTTTTGAGCACTTTTCTTTTCTTGCTATAGGAATCATGAATAAAGATTTCTTCCAAGACAACATTGTGCCCGAGATAGTGCAATACATCACACGCGAGTTCCACAATGGTCACCGCTTCTACCAGGACAACGATCCGAAGCACACCGCGTCAACAGCGCATATCCTTGAGCGCGGTATCAACTGGGTGAAGACGCCAGCGGAGTAAGTGCGGTAACTCATTTTTTTCCCACTGTTTTTACTGTGTACTGTATCTCTTAAACTAATTGTCCTTTTTTTCCAATGACAGATCGCCAGACTTCAATCCGATCGAAATGGTCTGGCATCAGCTGAAGGACCATATCCGGAAAGTGGTGAAACCCACCAAAAAGGACGAGTTGTTGAAAGGCATAATGAGTTTTTGGAACGATGTACTCACCGTGGAACGCTGCAATAAATATATAGACCATATTGCCACTGTGTTGCCCATTGTCATCGCGCGTAATGGGCAAGCATCAGGAAAGTAGTACTGTGCTGTAGTATTGTAAGTACAGTATGATACAGGTAAGTATGGCACAGATTTTCTTTCCCAATAGTCAGAGTATACAGTAGTTAGTTTTTTTTCTTTACAGAGAGAGCAGCACCAGCCATCAGGTTACAGTACACAGTATTTAACAGTGGTCAGAGTATACAGTAGTTCCAGTATACAGTACACTAGTTTGACAGTACTACAGTAACTGCCTAGTAACTGCTCAATGTTTTTCTTTCCAGTGAAAGCAGCACCAGCCATCTACAGTAGTACTACACATCACACAATGCCATAATACAGTACGCACATACTGTAACTGCACTAATTTTTTGTTTTCTTGTCGTTTCAGGAAAAAAGGGTGGCCTGGGGGGAGGTGGGGGTTTGTGTCCAGTCTAATCTGTTTTGTACAGTAAAATGTACAGTATATAAACAGCAGTATTGATGTACACAAAACCTCTCCTCTCTCAATGAACTACTGTACTGTACACGGAATGAGGAACAAGATAAAGGCGGAAAAAATAATATTACTATGTATACTATATATATAATTTATCTTGTTCCTCATTCCCTATTGTAGTTTATATACTGTATATTATATATACAGTATATATATATTATACATTACAGTATATGTATTATTAAATAATATTCTTATAAATGTGCATAATTCATGTTTCTCCATGTTTTACAAATGTTTTGTAAATGTTTATCCAATTTCAACCTGCCAGAAGAACTTAATAAAGACTGCATTATGTATTATTCATGATTATTTTTATATTTGTATTTTTTTGTTCCTGATGAAATAAAATAAATATTTATTCACATTCCTGGTAATCATAATCATTGACAACAACCACACACACCCCCCCCTCCCCATCCCTACAGTATAAGAATGAATGACAAAACAACATGAATCAGTTAATGGTTTTTTTTACTCTCATTTCTCACAATGCTGTGCACATCAGATTTACATTTCAAATTCGAGAAGGGAGTTTCCAAAACGTTGCCGTAAACAAAGCCTCAAAGCTCCCGTCTCAAAGAGAATTACACGCAGGCGCAGTGAGGCTTTGTACTGTAGCTCGGCTATGGACGGATTAAGAACACAATGGCAAGATTCAGAAAATTAACGACTGTGTGGAGGGGGGGGGGGGTTGTGTGACTCATGCGCAGTAAGCAGCTAAATAGCTCCCATCTGAAAAAGGATCACACGCAGGTGCAGTGAGGCTTTGAAGCTCGGCTATGGACGGATCAAGAACACAATGGCAAGATTCAGAAAATCAACGACTCTGTGGAGAGGGGGGGGTGGGTGACTCATGCGCAGTAAGCAGCTAGCTCCCATCTCCAAGAGGCTTAGAGTACAGTGAGGCGATTGACGCTCGGCTAGGAACGGATTAAAAACACAGTGACTAACTTCAGAAAATCAATGACTCTGTGCAGGTGTCTGTAGAATGACTGTGGAGAGGGGGGGGGTTGGGTGACTCATGCGCAGTAAGCAGCTAAACTTCCATCTGAACAAGGATTACACGCAGGCGCAGTGAGGCTTTCAAGCTCGGCTATGGACGGATTCAAAACACAATGGCAAGATTCCAAAAATTAAAGACAGGCGCATGAAGTTCAAAGCTAAAGATATAATTTAATTTCAAAAGGCAGTTCATCATAATAATACACCCACAAATACAGTACGTAAAAAGCACACAAATCAATCATGTGCAGTCAAACGCACAGGGTCACAGTCAAAAGCTACTGTACAGCACAGATTGAATATCGTAATACAGTAAGATGGTTTTTGCAGGCTTGTGGAAAAAAAAATTACAATCATTTTTTTTTTTAATTTTTAATTTTTTTTTTGGTCACTCACTCAGGCAAGCAAGCAGTGGTGGGCGAAGTTACAGGCGCATGCGCAGTAAATTCCTGCTGTCAAGCAGGAATGTGATTGAAACCAGACACACGTTCAAAGGAATGGTGTGGGAGAGATGTACTGCATTGCACAGAAGATAAGAAGTTGAAATACCCTGCAGTGCACTTAATTATCCTGAGCGAGGGGAGAGCGCTGTATATGCCGAAATGTGACACTGTTACAGTACTGTACACGCCTATGCATTTCAACAATTTTCAAATGAGATACTGTACAGCAGCACAGCACTGCAAATGCATGTATACTTTAAATATGCTAATTTACAATTACTGCGCGTGCACAAAGACTGTGTACTGATGTAGGTTGAACCACGAAGGTATTAGACTTCCAAGACAACAGCTCGCAAATGCGCCCCTGAGTTTTTACACGGCATTGCAGTATTGCAGACAGCGAGAATAAAATGCTATTATCACGGGCGCGAAAATAACGCAGTTCACTACGGGCGAAAACGACACAAAACCGCACATAACCGGGATAATCTGAAAATCGCGGATCTAGCCGATTTAGACTAAAGGCGGACGCCACTGTAGAAATAACAGACCAGAAATAGACACTTACTTAAGGGTTGGACAATGAAGCAATCAGGTACAGGATTGGCAATTCATTCAGCACTACAGGTTGAAATGAAGACATCACGAAAAGACAAGAAAGACAATGGGTATAGGGTTTACACTGGTTTATATGGGATTCCAGCCCTATACGTTCACAGAGGGTGTCAGGCATTGGACATCAATTACCTCCACCCAATGACCCTTTGCCACCGCACATGAGAGGCAAAGTCATACCTGCCCACAGGGTGGGCATTATTCTAATCAGGGGCTCATTTCCCTAGCCCCCCTCCCACAAGACTGGCGTCTGAAAGTCTGCTTGGGACAGGAAAACCTTTGTCCCAAGGTGTGAAACACAACACTTATCCCAAGTACCCACGTCCTGCTCTGCTTTGTTCTAGCATACACAAGCAGGGTGAGGAGCCTTTGATCAGGGGGTTTATTGTAGACCACATGTCACCCCCCTGAGCATTAACATACCATATGGGCTCTAGCCTTCCTGGGCTTTTACCCTGGACAAAAAATACAATACATTATTTAATATCTACACATATTAAAATAATCCGTTCTGTGGGTCTGAGCGGGCTGAAATTTGCCAGGTCCTCATGCCGGAGGACCCTTGCCATAGTGGCCAAATATCAGCTTTCCACGACCCCCAGAACCGGAGATACAAAAATACAGTTTAAAAGCACATTACAAGGGGCGTGTCCAGGATGCCAATGAGAGCGGCTGTGTAGAAGAGGAGCTCCACAGACCCTGACATAAAATTAGCTGAATAAGCGCTTTTTCCCCCCTAAAAACACTCGCAATTGCTGCCACAAGCCCCCCTAATACCTTTAGCAGCAAGAATGGTGAGCAAACCGAAGTCCCAAACCACCCCAGGAGTCGCGAAATACTTCTCCCCCTCACAGAAGAACTCGGAGGCTACTTTGAGATCCCAAGATGGCGCCGGCTCCGCGAGCGCACGTGGGCCCAAGCAGGCAACAACCGAGCGGAGCAACACAGCTACTCCACCACCACCGGAGGAAGAACGCACAAGAGCATTTATGCAGGAGATGATCTCCACAATGCTAAATAAGCTCCACTCCTCACTGCAGGATGACCTGCGGGCCGCGGTAAAAGAACTCAAACAAGAGATAACGGGCCTAACGGAGCGTACCACGGCCCTTGAGCTCAAGATGGCCGAAACCACGCAATCCCAGGAGGAGGCAGCCAACGAAATATTCCGGCTAGGCGCAGAAGTAAGCAGCCTAAGAGATTGCCTTGAGGACCAGGAGAATCGCGACAGACGCCAGAATATTAGAATCCGGGGCGTCCCGGAGGCGGTTCTGCCTGGTCAGCTCAGGTCATATCTCCAGGACTTCTTTATCTCAATGTGCCCCGACCTCACACAAAAGGACATGGAGATGGACAGAGCCCATCGTGCCCTAGGGCCACGCTCTGAAGACCCCAACCGGTCAAGGGACATAATAGCCCGCCTCCACAGATACTCTGTAAAAGAACAAATAATGGAGGCCTGCCGAGCCCGGGAGACTATCAAATTTAAAGATACCCACCTCCAAATATACAACGATTTGTCTAAGCGCACGGTACTTCGGCGCAAAGAAATGCAACCATTAACATCCCTGCTACGCGAGAAAAAAGTACAAGTGGGGATTTCCATTTAAGCTGTCAGTACAAAAAAATGGCAAATTTCTCACGATAAGAAACCCGGAGGATATCCCGCGGTTCGCAAAGGCTCTGGATCTAAACCCCCCTGCCGACTGGATCCAAGACCCCCCCATTCCCAGGGGCAACATGCAGAGGAACCCCTGATCAGAACATCAGAGAGGCTGGCAGGCCAAAAACAGTCGCGGTCTAGATAAGAACCGCAGCAACCAACCAGCACAGTTACCTCCAAGTTCATTCCCTCACCCAGTTGGACTAAACTGCGACCAAAGAAGTTCCCCTTAAAAGACACTCCTGTCCCATGAGGCGACACAATCCTGGGTATGACAACCACAGACCCTGAAAACCGGAGAAGCGGGAACCCCGAACGCAAACCACAGAAATGCAGTCCAGCGGACGCACCGCAAAGAAAAGAGGGATAACTGCCACCGGACGTCCTGCGACTTACCTCACCTCGCCAACAACCGCAGCCCAGCCAAGAAACCGGCTGAAACTGCGGGCACCGGCGCTGGCGGGGACGAGCCGCGGCCGCGGATGAATCTGGGAACGGAGAAGGAGTACAAGAGTCGGTCCCCGCTGGGGCGGATGTGAACATCCTTTTTTTTACCATCTACATGGGCCGGCACTGCCTTTTTTTTTACCGCACTGCCCGGGCCGGGAGGGGGAGGGGTCGGGTATTCCACGACAGGAGCGGCGCAGGCGGAACCTGGAAGCCCGGCACGCAGACCTTCTCCTCACGCCCCACTCTCCCCGGCATCCCCCCCCTCCCCCGGGCAAAGAGCAGAGGTCTCCGGTAACAGTGAGTACTTTTGCCCCCACAAAGCGAGAAGGCCCGCAGGCGCCGTTTAACCGCCTGAGTCAGGTCACTAGGCGCAGAAGCAGCGCAAAGTGCAGGCTCACCAAATATGACTCATAGGCAGACATATATAAGGACTGGGAACAATATACAAAGTTGCAAGTCGTTCAATATACTGTTTGTTAACCTGTCCCACATATACCTCTCCATTCCCCCCCCCCTTTTTTCCCCCACCAACCCTCACCCTGATTAACCCCCCCTCTCTCCAACCCCCTCCCCCTCCTGACCCCCCCTCCCTATCCCTCCCCTCCTCCGGGGACACTAGACACCCCGACTACTGCGGCCAAGGCAATTGAGTCAAAAGGGCAAGCCGAGAAGCAACCATAAGCTTTAGTGCCTAGGAACCCGCATAGAACTAATGCTACACGTAATAGGATGAAATTCATACACGGACAGTCCCCAAAGGATATGACAACCTAAGGTGTAATATGAAACGATGTCTCCCCCCCTCCTCCCTACCCCTCTACGCACCCCCTAGCCCTGGAGGCTTATCCCCCCCCCTCACCTGACACCCTATACCCCCCCCCCTCCCTCCCTATAAGCTCCCCTCACCCCCCTCACCCCCCCCCCCACACACACCCCTCTCCCTCCCCCCCCTCCGGACACAAAGCGGGTAAGGGTTGATGATCGCATTAACGATCGCAGAAAAATGGTCATAACGAGTCAAAAAAAAAGGCGGAATGATATGAACTGCTACGAGCTCAGTCAGAACCAAGGTTGCAAACAATTGGTCCATATCCCCATAAAAATGCTCCTCAAAAAGCTATGATAAATAATACTGCAGAGATTTGTGAAAATGCTAATATAAAAGCGTATTGTAAAGATAAGATGTGATGTACCCCCTCCCCCCTCCCCCCGTACGTCCCTCCCTCCCCCCCTCCCTCCCCCACCCCTCCCTCCTCCCTTCCCCCCCGCCTCCCCCCCCCCCTCTTCCTCCCCTCCCTCCCCCCCTCCTCTCTTCCCTCCCCCCCCGCCTCCCCCCCCTCTTCCTCCCCTCCCTCTCCCCTCCTCTCTTCCCTCCCCCCCATCTACCCTCTTCCCCCCCCATCTACCCTCTCCCCCCCCCCTTTGGAAATGAAGCGGTTAAGTGTTGTTGAGCAAACTAATGATCACAGAAAGACAGCCACATCGAGTTAAAAAGTGGCAGGATATGAACTCATGCGAGCTCACTCAGAGCCAAGGTTGCAAATAACTATTCCATACTTCCATAAGAATGCTCCTCAAAAACTATGATGAATAATACTGAAGAGATGTTAGAAAATACAATTACAAAAATGTATTGCATTAAAAAGATGAGTTGTTCCCCTCCCCCCTCCCATCGTACGCCCCCCCCCCGCCCCCTCCCCACCTCCCTCACCCTTCCCCCCCCCCACCTCCCTCACCCTTCCCCCCCCCCCACCTCCCTCACCCTTCCCCCCCCCTTTCCCCGCCCCTCTCCCCCCCCGCTACCCTACCTCCCCCCCCACAGGAAAGGATCAACTGAAGACCCCTGACCTTAGTTCCTCTCCCCCTCCCCCCCTCCCTCTCCCTCACCTCCCTCTCACCTCCCCCCTCTTCCCCCCCTCCCACCTTCCCCCACCCTCCCTCCTCTCCCACCCTCCCCCCCCTCACTAAGACCAAGGTCTGCTCTAACATGAGACACCAGTAAGAGAAAACAACAACAAGCAGAAGAATGAACAAATGTAATGTATGTGTAACGGGGTTTCCCCCACCCAATCGCAGATCACACGGTGTGGGGGCAGGAAACATACATGGTTACTAATTGTGGTGCATAACCTGTTGGCTCACAGGAGGGCTGAGCTTCCGCCACGGGGAACCTGGGGTAATATTACTGTGGACAACTTACGTATAACGGTGCAGCGCCTCCACCTGCGATGGCTCCCACCAGAGGGGGAGTAGTTCCTCGCAGGACAATCAATACTCACACACAAAATATATATATATATGGGACTTTAATTTTTCCGCAACACAACATATAACCACAACAGTTTGCATAACCTGTGTCCCTTCCTGGAGGAGACACTTACTGCGCCATGCAGGACGCTTACGCTAATTTGCACCACGGCGGGCGCTAACACTTCTAGGCGTCACGGCGGACGCTACCACCTCTAGGCGTCACGGCGGACGCTACCACCTCTAGGCGTCACGGCGGACGCTACCACCTCTAGGCGTCACGGCGGACGCTACCTCCCAAAGAGTGATCCCACCCTGTGTCCAGTAACCCCAACCCAATGTCTCGCACTCCCAAGTCATATACCAATGTGTGTGTGTGACTGCGCAGCCACTATGTCTGGTGATAGGCCTTGTTGGTGCACGTGAGTTGTGGGTTACCTGCCCGGGCTCCAGCCACGGGTGCCGCTATATCACTGGGGTTGGATCCACCGGGATATCCTCCTACGCGTGGGGTGAATTCCAGCGCGGATAATATCACCGTACAGCTCCGCACCGTCTCTACCTTAGTTAGGGTCTGTCTGCTGCCAGCAGGCCGCAGTCACGCTAGCTGGGCCTCCGTGGAGATAGTCCAGCTCCCTCTTAGCAATCCGAGCAATGGCCGTGATACACTCCTAGCAAATATATAATGGGGCAGGGTCCCTAACCTAGGGCCTGTCCCTACAATACTCAGCTAAGATGACTCAGGGCTATCTGGGGCCTAGGGGATTTGCTGGCCTAGTGCAGAGAGTCACAGACCCCTGCACCCTACCTCCTTCCCCTAGCTGCTCCAGTCACCAACTGCTTTTCTCTGTCTGCTTTGTGCTGCCAGATTCACAGCTCTGCATCAGACTACCGCAACAATGTTGCAGACCTCCAGGTGCCTCTTACTGACAGAGGCAGCACAGCAACAGGAACTCACTCTAACAACTCAGCAACAACTAACAACGCGCGCTCGCATACCAGAAGGAGGGGGTGAGTGCGCAAGGGGGGGCTAGCATGTCAAGGGGGACCTGGCTACATCCTCCCCCTGGTGAAAAACCCCAACGACCTCGCTTGGGATAAATAACTCAACCCATACATAAATTATATAATAAAAATGCATCAGATATATAACTTAGCACATGCCCAACTCTAAACAATATTGCACAATTCCGTGAGCATCACAATCACAGATTGGATCCTGCTCCGAGAACACTGCTGAGCCTCATAATGGGGTGCCCCCATTTGATCGTAGGTGACCCGAGTTGGAGGGTACCGGATGCGTTGGCTCCGTCGGAGTTGTTCTTCTGCGACTCCCTCAGGGGAGTAGTACACATAGTCCTGAGGCTCGGCCTCTTCCCTTGAGGGGAGAATTGTCTCTGTAGGCACAAAGCTCGGGCTCTGTGGGTCCAAAGGCTGGCCTGTGGGTGCCACCTTAGTAGGCGTTGGCCTACGGGGTTCTTTACCCGTAGCTCCTCCGGGAGATGCCCCCATTGCGGGGAAGTCCCTTTGAGAGGGTCCTTCCATAGGATCTTGCAAAGTTTCAGGGTTGGTCTCGTTATCGACAGTCTCTTGACCCAACCCTGATACGTCGAGCTCACCGTTGAGCGGTGTGGCCAATATCTCTGTCTCTTCATCTTCCACTTGTGGGATGGGAAGGAGATGATTACGGTGCCATACCTTTACCCGGCCATCAGTGTCTTTGATGCGATAGACCGGGAGGCCAGGCATCTGGGATTCAATTTCATACACTCCATCTCTCCATCGGTCAGCCAATTTGTGTTTTACCGGGACCCCGAGATTGCGAAGCAACACCGCATCCCCAGGACGGAGTTCCCGATATTTGACCTTATGATCATATCGCCGTTTGTTACCCGCATTCAGCTTAGCGGTGGACTTTTCCGCTTGTTGATAGGCCTGCTGCAAGCTGTCTTTGAGTCGTTGCACATATTTGAAGTGGGTAGCATTATGTACCCCCATCCGTTGAGACTCTAAGACGCACATCCACTGGTAACCTCGCCTCTCTCCCAAACATGAGGAAGTATGGAGAGAACCCAGTTGACTCGTGTCTGGTGCAATTATATGCATGCACCAAGGCTTCCACGTGTCGACTCCACTCCGATTTCTGAGCACTCTGTAGTGTTCCGAGCATATCTAGTAAGGTCCGATTAAAACGCTCGGGTAGCGCATCCCCTTCGGGGTGATACGGGGTCGTTCGGGATTTGGCAATGTTCAGCATTTTGAGCAGTTCCCTGATCAATGTACTCTCGAAATCCCTTCCTTGGTCAGAGTGAAGGCGGTTAGGAAAGCCGTAATGTACAAAGTACTTTTCCCATAATATCTTCGCCACGGTGATGGCTTTCTGGTCTTTAGTAGGGAAGGCTTGAGCATACCGGGTGTAATGGTCTGTGATGACCAGCACGTTGCATATTCCCCGGCTATCAGGCTCAATACACAGAAAGTCCATACACACGAGGTCCATAGGACCAGTACTTTTTAGATGGCCCACGGGGGCGGCTCGAGTAGGTAGGGTCTTGCGCTGAATACACCGAGTACAGCGGCGACAGTGGTGTTCAACGGCTTCTCGCATCTTGGGCCAGAAAAAGCGATCTCTGACTAACCCAAAAGTCTTGTCTATACCAAGATGTCCATGATCATCATGTAGGGACTGCAACACCAGGTATTGTAAGTTCTTAGGGAGAACTAGTTGTCTCCTATCCGGGTGGTTGTGGTATTGCACCACCCGATAGAGCAAGCAATTGTCTATTTCAAATTTGTCCCATTCTCGCATGAGCAAGGCCACCAAGTCATTGGGCGCGCGTTTCAGAAGGGCTGGGTTCCTCTTTTCAACGGCGTGCCGGATGATACTAGCAACCGGATCTCGGATTTGGTAGTCTACCAGATCTTTCCACCGGAACACCTTGTCGTGCGTGAGGTGCATCCCTTTTGGGTCGCAGTAGGCGGCGGGGACAGCCTGCGACTGGCATCCCAAGGAATCGGCCACTCGTAATTCGGAGAAGGCCACTTGGTCATTAACTATGGCGGCAGTTTTACACATAGCCCGCACTCCGGGGCCGGGAAGTTCTTCCCATTCCTCATCATCTGGGGTAGCGAGTAGTCCTGGCCTTCGGGAGAGGGCGTCCGCCCCAATATTCAATGGTCCCGGCTTATACTTCAAGGAGAAGCTGTAGTTACTGAGGGCAGCCTGCCATCGGTGGCCTGCTGCATCTAATTTGGCCGACGTATTGATGTACGTTAGGGGATTGTTATCCGTCCTTACCTCGAAGGTGACACCGTACAGGTAATCGTGGAGCTTCTCGTGATAGCCCACTTGAGAGCCAGAAACTCCAACTTGTGGACGGGGTATCTCTGCTCACTGGGTGTCAAGCTGCGGCTGATGTAAGCTACAGGCCGCAGACCCTCCGGGTGCTTCTGGTGCAGGACGGCGCCTAGTCCATTTAGACTGGCATCCACATGCAGGACGTATGGCTGTTCAGGATCCGCATAAGCAAGTACGGGCGCTTTGGTCAGACACTTCTTCATTTTCAGGAAGGCCTGCTCACACTCAGAGGTCCATTTGTCACCGAACGGTTGGCGGGCCGATACAGCCTTCTTCCCGGTCTCTGAAGGGTATATTTTCAACAGATTGTTCAGGGGTTTAGCCTTGCTCGAGTACCCTTCCACGAAGCGGCGGTAATATCCACAGAACCCCAGGAAGGATCGCAGCTCTGTGACGTTCTCTGGCGAGGCCAGTTCACTACGGCCTCTACCTTGGCAGGGTCGGTGGCGATCCCTTTGGCGGACACTATGTGCCCCACGTAGGTCACCGAGGTATGGCAAAATCGGCACTTGTCTAGGGATAATTTCAAACCTTCGTTCCCCAGACGGTTGATCACCTTAAACAATCGCTCTTCGTGCTCTTCCAGAGTCCTTCCGAAGACGATGATATCATCCAGGTACACCAGACACTCTCGGGGAATCATGTCCCCGATAGTCTTTTCCATCAACCTTTGGAACGTAGCAGGCGCCCCACATATACCTTGGGGCATACGGGTGAATTGATAGAATCCCAGGGGCAGACGAAAGCTGTTTTCTCCTGGTCTTCCGCAGTCATGGGCACCTGATAGTACCCTGATCGGAGATCGAGCACGCTAAACCAGTGACTTCCATTCAGCGCATTCAGGATCTCTTCGATGCGCGGAAGGTTGTATTGATCCGGGATCGTGCGATTGTTCAGTGTTCGATAGTCGATACACAGTCGTACGGACCCGTTCTTTTCCGCACCACCACTATGGGCGACGCGTAAGGTCCTCGTGATTCCGTCACAATCCCAGTGGTTTCCATGTCTTGTATGGCGTTCCTTCACATCGTCCACATCCCGAGGGGCGATGCGACGAGAACGTTCCCGGAACGGAGTGGCATCACTCATCCGAATGGTATGTTGGGCACTGCGGCTGCACCCCACATCCATCTCGCTCGTGGAGAACACATGTCGTCGTTGCAGCAGCTGGGTGGTCAACCGTTCCTTCCACTCTGTGGACAGTGTTGACTCGCCGAAGTTGAAGTCCAGATCTGACTACCCGCTCATGCGCGGCCGCCGCCTTCACCTGAGGTGTGGCTCCCACCGGGCTGACCAGATATATGCATCCCAACTTCTGGTCGACATCAAACTCCATCGGAAAGGGGAGAGATTCTGCACATACACGTGGGTTCGAATGGGATCTTAGCCGTCCATTCCTCACTTCGGGTAGTACTCTATACCCTCGCTGAACCTCTTCTTCTTCAGGCTCACTCTCCAGCGAGAACAGTTGGTCGCTCTTGTCTCGGTCGGGATAACACACCAGACGGCCATCTTTTGCACTCCCCCTGGTAATATGGTCGTCAGTCCTCGTTGACGATTGTAGAGGTCCCCATGACGCTCCAAGGCATATACCCGGTGGCACTCTTCTCGTAAGATGGGGTCTAGGAGCGAATCGGCCAGCGGCAACTCGTTGGTCTCTTTCAAGTAGGCTCGGATTATAGCTTGTACTATGTCGCATTGGTTCCCAAGATGATTGGGTACTTGCAATGGTCTTGGGGCTCCGGGCATACCATGGCCGCTACCTGCATGGGGTGCTTCTTGCCGGTGTTCAGTTGGAGTATGTCCAGCTGGACCCTTACAATCCCATCGATGGGGTAGTCTTCATTACTTAACCCCCTAACCTTCATATGTTCGGCCGGCCTTAGTGGGCAGTGTTGAAGGTGCTGATCATAGAACTTGCGATATATTATGGTTACTTGTGACCCTGTGTCCAATAGGGCCGAGGCGTATATCCCTTCTAGTACCACGGGCACGATGGCCGCAGGGCCCACTTGACTGCAAGCTTCACCGGGTGAGGCGTCATCACTGGGGCCAGCGTCAGAAGGGGCATCCGGGGTTCCAGAATGAGGGAGTTCGGGGTCAGCTTCTGCCATCGGTACACTGCAGACCATAGATCTGGCTGATTTCCCTCTATCGGAAGGGTGTTCCTCAGGATGACCTTCTTTTTCTGGGCAGTTACGGAGTACGTGACCCTTCTTACCGCAGTTATAGCATACAACCGGGCGGCTTTCCGGGCGACTCGTGGACGGGGAAGGTGGTCGGTACGGGGGGTCTTGGTTTGTACCCGTTGGACAAGGCAGCAGACTCTTCCTTCTTTTCCGTAGAGCCCTTTCCTTTGGATGCAGAGGGGCTCTTAGGTGTAGCGGTGGAATGTAGCATAACATGAGCCTCCTGTAGTTTCACTTGCCGCAGCAACTCGGTGAACTTGTAGGGGCCCCCGTCCATTATCTTGCTGCGGAGCATGTTGGCTATGGGGTGAGTGGGGCTTGATCCCCGCAGATACTGCTTATGGAGAGCTTCATCCATCCCCGAGGCGGAGACCAGCTTACGATTGAGTAGGATCCCGAGGACCAGCTGTAGGCGGTGGATAAAAGCCGACAAGTCTTCCCCTTCCTTCTGATAAAGATGGAAGTACTTTGTCCAGAGCGCTCCTTCGTCTTCGGCTAGCCCGTATGCTTCTAACAGAAACGCCACCATTTCCAACGCTGTCAACTCTGGGTGTTGGTCCCTGTGGATGGTTAACATAGTAGACGCAGGGGGTCTGAGGCATTCCATGATGCGCTGCCGCTTAACCGTGTCAGTGCACGACCATTCCTCTACTACTTTTACGGCATTCTCCCTCCAAAGGTCTATCCCTTCCTCTCCCTGGGGTATTGGAAGTATTCCAGAGAAGGCCTTAAGCTTCCGGTAGCTTTGAGATTGGGAGGCCACAGTGAGGGCTTCTACGAATTGGGGTAACGTCACCCCCATTATGGAACCTTCGTTCGTTGCTCTCTCCCTGATAGGCCGGGAGTTTACCTCGTGGGGTACGGTGTCGGGTGGAGAGGGGGGGCAATCAGCCCAACTACTGGCTTCCGGGAGGGCGCTTGGGGTAAAGGAGACTTTGGGTTGGGGACGGTCAACCCGGTTTGGGGTACTGGACACGGGGGTACGGGGTGTCCAGGTACTGGTGGACGGTTCGTCTGGATCTTGAGGAGGGGCTCTGAGCGAGAACATTTCCCGTATTACTGGCAAGTCCGAGTATATAAGGGGGTATCCTTCTGGTGGGCACTCGGGGGCTACTAGAATATTCGGGGCCGCTTCAGGGCCTATGTCCCGCCCGACGGTGAATAGAAGGGCACTCAAATCATAAGTAGAGTCGAACACCCTGCCACGGTACCATACTCTATCTTGCCCTAAGAGCTTGCTCAGAGAGTTCCGGATGTCAGTTTCCGCTACTAACGCCGGGACGTTCCCAACGGCGACAACGTGTCTAGGTGGTTCACGGACGGTGGTGGCCCACGCGTAGACCTCTTGACGGGAGGGAATTACCATGATGCTGATCTGTTTTGAATAGGGCACCCCAGGTCTAAGATCTCAGCAGCGCCTCCAAAATGTAACGGGGTTTCCCCCACCCAATCGCAGATCACACGGTGTGGGGGCAGGAAACATACATGGTTACTAATTGTGGTGCATAACCTGTTGGCTCACAGGAGGGCTGAGCTTCCGCCACGGGGAACCTGGGGTAATATTACTGTGGACAACTTACGTATAACGATGCAGTGCCTCCACCTGCGATGGCTCCCACCAGAGGGGGAGTAGTTCCTCGCAGGACAATCAATACTCACACACAAAATATATATATATATGGGACTTTACTTTTTCCGCAACACAACATATAACCACAACAGTTTGCATAACCTGTGTCCCTTCCTGGAGGAGACACTTACTGCGCCATGCAGGACGCTTACGCTAATTTGCACCACGGCGGGCGCTAACACTTCTAGGCGTCACGGCGGACGCTACCACCTCTAGGCGTCTCGGCGGACGCTACCACCTCTAGGCGTCACGGCGGACGCTACCACCTCTAGGCGTCACGGCGGACGCTACCACCTCTAGGCGTCACGGCGGACGCTACCTCCCAAAGAGTGATCCCACCCTGTGTCCAGTAACCCCAACCCAATGTCTCGCACTCCCAAGTCATATACCAATGTGTGTGTGTGACTGCGCAGCCACTATGTCTGGTGATAGGCCTTGTTGGTGCACGTGAGTTGTGGGTTACCTGCCCGGGCTCCAGCCACGGGTGCCGCTATATCACTGGGGTTGGATCCACCGGGATATCCTCCTACGCGTGGGGTGAATTCCAGCGCGGATAATATCACCGTACAGCTCCGCACCGTCTCTACCTTAGTTAGGGTCTGTCTGCTGCCAGCAGGCCGCAGTCACGCTAGCTGGGCCTCCGTGGAGATAGTCCTGCTCCCTCTTAGCAATCCGAGCAATGGCCGTGATACACTCCTAGCAAATATATAATGGGGCAGGGTCCCTAACCTAGGGCCTGTCCCTACAATACTCAGCTGGGATGACTCAGGGCTATCTGGGGCCTAGGGGACTTGCTGGCCTAGTGCAGAGAGTCACAGACCCCTGCACCCTACCTCCTTCCCCTAGCAGCTCCAGTCACCAACTGCTTTTCTCTGTCTGCTTTGTGCTGCCAGACTCACAGCTCTGCATCAGACTACTGCAACAATGTTGCAGACCTCCAGGTGCCTCTTACTGACAGAGGCAGCACAGCAACAGGAACTCACTCTAACAACTCAGCAACAACTACAACGCGCGCTCGCATACCAGAAGGAGGGGGTGAGTGCGCAAGGGGGGGCTAGCATGTCAAGGGGGACCTGGCTACATATGTAACTTTAGATTGATAAATGTTGTCATAGGAAATGTGTTTGAGAATCCCTCCCGCTTCTACCCCCTTCCCCCCTCTCTGCTCTGAACGAGAACCCCCCCCCCCCCCACATCACCCCTAATTTGGTCTGTTATTAGATGACCAGTAGAAGAACAAACAAACAAATAAAAAGACCCAAACCACGCAACTGACACACATAGCATACCAATCAGCAACTTGGGCTACAGCCCCTAGAACTCCCCCCCCCCCCGCACGGTCTCCCTTCCTCCCCCCCCATCACCCATCTCTCCCCCCTCCCCCCCGCCCCCCCGCCCACCTCCCTCCCCCCCCCACCCCTCCCGCACTTACCCCCACAACCCCCCCCCCATTCGAACATAACATGGCACACACCAGAACCAAACCAAAGGCTCAAAAGAGGGAAACAGCGCACAACGTTAGCAACCCAGGGTCTGGGCTCCTCGGCTGCGCACCGGTCACTGACACCGGACCCACCCCAGAAGGGCACGTTTGCCCAAAATGCCGGTTACTCTAGGACCTGGCAACACCACAATAGGTCCTCACAAAGACCTAATCCTATCTTCTCTTTATCTGCTGGTTCTGTCCCAGCAGATCTTTACCTCCCTCCCCCCCCCCCCCATCCCACCCTACCCCCTTGGCAACCCACAGGCAGCCTTCAAAACACAAATAGGCAGAACGCACCCGCCCCCCGCGAAACACACAGACAGAACCACTACAAACTCCCAGAAAATAAAAGCAAGATCTCCCCGAGTGGGAACGGCGAGATCCCGAGATCCCCCCCATAAGAAACCCACAATGGTATCTACGGCACCAATAAAGGTCCGCTCACTAAATGTCAAAGGACTACACAATAATAGGAAGCGGAGGCTAGCCCTCCACGATGTGAAAAAATCAGGGGGAGACATCATATTCTTGCAGGAGACCCACTTCACATCACAAGACCCCCCAAACTTATTCAAAAAAATGTTCCCAACATGCTTTTTTGCATCATTCAGTAGTAAGAAGAGGGGTGTGGCTATCCTAATCAGACAAGGCACCCCATTTAATCATGTCAAAACAACACAGATCCAGAGGGTAGATTCCTAGTGGTATATGGCTCCCTAGCGGGCTCAGCAATCGCACTGATCAATGTGTACGCCCCAAACGAGAATCAAATGGAATTCTTACAAACAGTTCTCGAAGGCGTCGACCCGGGATATCTGTCATCGATGATAGTGGGAGGCGACCTAAACATGGTTCTAAACCCCACCGAGGACAGATCGACCACAGTGGGCCCCCTCCCCCCCGTACAACCCACTCCCAAATCAAGGGGAAAAGGTTCAGGGGAATCCTGAGCGAGTTCTCACTGGTGGACGTTTGGAGAACCCAACATAAGGGCCAGAGAGACTACACATTCTACTCAGCACCTCACCAGACCTACTCTCGAATAGACCACTTCCTGACCACTAAAAATGTGATGGCGGCAGCCATTGAATCAGACATTGGCTCAATCACTTGGTCCGACCACGCCCCGATTACCTTGACACTGTCAATCCCCTTTGAGAAAACAACAAGTTACTCCTGGAGACTAAATGATTCACTGTTAAATCATCCTGTGATAGAGAGAGAAATTAGATCCTCACTTAAGGACTATTTCTTTTTTAACACGGGAACAGTCTCCTCTCCAGCGATCCTATGGGAAACCCATAAGGCAGCCATCAGAGGGAAATTTATTTCCATCGCATCCCACAGGAAAAAAGCCCGCCAAAAACTAATCAAAGAGCTCACAGATAGCATAAAAACTATAGAACAAGCCCATAAGGCTAACCCCTCCAAAAAGATATACAAAACATTGTTAACAGCTAGAACAAAACTTAGACAAACCCAGCTGGAGGATGTTGAAAAGGCCCTAAAATGGACCAATCAACAATACTATGACAAGGGTAACAAGGCCGACAGACTCCTGGCCAGTAAACTGAGAGGGGTACAAAAGATCCCAAATAACGGCGATCAAGAGTAGGTCTGGCGAGATACAATATAGTGACAGCAACATTGCAGCGGAATTCACAAAATACTATACAGAACTATATAATTTAAGATCTAAAAACGGCCGACCTGAACCAATAGCATCAGAATTGATAACGCAATATTTAAACAAATGCCATCTCCCCACATTAACGGAGGAGGAAAACACAGTCCTCAACACTGAGATCTCAAAGGAGGAACTGGAAGAGGCGGTCAAATCACTAAAAATCACTAAGTCTCCTGGCCCTGACGTTTTCACCAATGTTTACTACAAGAGATTCTTGCCTACCCTATCCACGCATCTCTTAAAAACATTTAATTATTTCATGGAAGGGAACCAAATCCCGCCAACAATGTCTCTGGCCAACTTAGCTATTATACATAAAGAAGGCAGGGACCCGATGCAATGTGGAAGCTACCGTCCAATCTCCCTTCTCAACAGTGATCTCAAATTATATAGCAAAATACTTGCAAATAGATTAAACCCCATCTTACCGAGGCTAATCAACATCGATCAAGTAGGATTTGTCGCGGGCAGGCAAGCCTCAGACAATACTCGGAAGATAATTAATATTATTGACCATGTCCACCTCACAGGCACCAAAGCACTACTGTTAAGCCTGGACGCAGAGAAGGCGTTCGATAGAATAAACTGGCAATTCCTGGACCAGACTATGCGCAAATTTGGCTTTAAAGACGCATACTTAGAGGGGGTCCGTAGATTATACCAAAACCCGTCAGCTACAGTAAAACTACCAGGGGGCAATAACCAGAGATTCGAGATCACAAATGGAACTCGGCAGGGATGCCCCCTATCTCCTCTTTGCGCTAACGATAGAACCACTAGCATCGGCAATACGACTCAATACAGACATCCAAGGAATAGAAATTGGTCAAAGGCAGCACAAAATATCCCTATTCGCAGATGATGTCATCCTAACCCTATCAAAACCCCAAATCTCCCTACCCAACCTTCAAAAAGAACTCCGGGATTTCGGAAAATTCTCAGGATACAAAATAAATAACGATAAATCAGAAGCCCTGAACCTAAGCCTGCCAGAGCCAGAGGTGCAACTCCTCAAATTAAACTTTAACTATCGTTGGAGCTCCTCCTGTATCAAATACTTGGGAGTTAAGATATCGAGGACCTACCAATCTTTATATCAACATAACTATCCGACCCTATTCCAAAAAATCAAACAAGATCTAGAAAAATGGGGAGGATACCAGATATCATGGATCGGGAGAATGATCTCGGTTAAAATGAATATACTCCCTAGATTACTCTACTACTTCCAGACTCTCCCGGTCCACATCCCTGGCTCAGAATTGAAAAATATCCAAAAACTAATCTTCCATTTTATTTGGCAAGGAAAAAAACCAAGAGTCTCTAGAACAGTTCTCTTGGCCTCAAGGGGGAGAGGAGGAATGGGAGTTCCAGACATCACAAGATACTACATAGCTGCACAACTGAGACATGTGGTAGTCTGGAATGCTAACCCAAACCAATACTGCTGGCTAGACATAGAAACACAATATGCCGGGACGCCTTCACTGCCGGCTTGCCTTTGGTCCCTGAGCAAGGAAGACATGCAGAATAACAAATTCAAATTAGGACCGATGAGACACACATGGGAGACCTGGACGAAATGCAAATTCAAATTTAAGCTCACAACTCCTCACTCTCAACTTATACCAATTCACAAAAACCCGAAATTCCCACCTGGCTGTGAGCCCAGACAATTTGACGAATTCAAAACCAAAAATATCAGTGCGATTGCCGACCTCCTGAGCTTCGGGAAGTTCCTGAGTTTCCAAAACCTACGATCTACTGCTGCGGCCGAGTTTATTCGAGCATTTGCCCGTTCTCGGCCGCAGCAGTTACCTGGCGCGCGCCGGAGGGTGCCGGGCGCGCGCCGAAGCAGCGGAGGAGAGGCCCGCCGATCGCGGCTTCCCCCTCTCCTCTCCGGGTCCGCCGGGTCCCCCAGAACCCCCTGCCGCCATCCCCCACATCGCGGGACACCAGGGCTCCCTCGGGGAGCCCTGGACGTGCGTGCAGGGGGCGCAGGCACCCGATGACGCGTGACCGCGCATCGGAGACGCGCGGCACGCCGAGGGGCTGCCACTTGCAAGCCGGGAAATCTCCCGGCTTGCGGTACTGGCCACACTGCAATAAAGTGTGTCGCCAGTGTAAATACGAAATAGTAGGGCTGAATGTGTTCAAATACCTACAAATTCGACATTTTATTCAAACTTTAACCCCAACGTTGGAATTTCCTCCTCTCACTAGCTTCGAGCAGCTCTGCCGTGAGACTGCCCATAAGAAAGATCTTATATCACAAATTTGTTCAGAAATGGAGATAGCTATAGATCCCCCTACACATGACTATATGCTGCATTGGGCAGCAGAATTGGAAATAGATATAGACCGAGAGGACTGGGAAAGTATTTGGGAAAATGCCTCAGGAACTTCAATATGTACCACAATCAAAGGAAACATTTACAAAATACTGTCCCGCTGGTATCTTACCCCAGTTCGAATAAATCAAATCTACCCTCTGGCTTCCGATCTATGCTGGAGAGGCTGCGGTCAAAAGGGGGACATGGCCCACATCTGGTGGACCTGTCCGGAAATTCAGAAGTACTGGGAAACTATACAAAAATTAATAAAAGAGGTCACAGACCTCACAATACCCATTGACCCGCTGACCTACCTATTGGCCAGACCATTAGAAGCGCTGGATCGACCTACAGGCAAATTAGTCTCCTTTATTCTCACTACGGCTAGGTGTGCGGTGGCAGCCGCCTGGAAGAAGGTGTCTCCCCCCTCCAAACAGACAGTCAAAAAAAGGGTGCAAGAGGTGATGGAAATGGAAAGACTATCAGCCTTCCTGAAAAGGTCCACCACCTCTTTCAACAATACTTGGGACCCATGGCTAACATATATGCTCCCCCAACACCGAAATGCCCCATAGTAGCAATAAATAAAAGACCCAAGCTGCGGTCACCAAAGAACGGGGAGACAAACCCCCAAACCCCCCCCCTTCATCTCAACCCCCCCTACCCCCCTCCCCCCGCCCTTTACCACTCTCTCTCCCCTTTTCTGTTTCCCGACCCGCACCACCCCGGCAGACCCGGAGGGTCAGGGGGACGTTGGGACTTTTCCCCCACCTCAGACAAAAATCAGAAAATATGTATTAGGCCAAACTGTTGACAAATATTCAAAATGCTGTGAATGTTATAACTGCCTAATAAAAAAATTTGAAACAAAAAAAAAGCACATTACAAAAGTGGCCTTTTTTTTCTGCCATGCAAGTCAATGGCAGAAACCTAAACTTTACCATTACCCTGATTCCGTTCTGTTGCCCCAAGAGGGTCGCTATTTGCCATGCAATCCTGACGGAACTAGGACTACATGGTGACCAAATCTCAGCCCTCTAGGTTGAACAGAACCGGAGTTATGGGTTCCAGGTTTCTGCTCATTCTGACTTAGGCGTTTTTTCACGCGGCTTCCCTCCATTAAAATCAATAGGTCCGGCGCCTCCATAGGAAATGCATGGGCCGGCGCCGCCATAGGATTCAATGGGACCTCCGCTACCATTGAAGTTAATGGGACACACACACTTTTTAACAGTTAACCGAACGGAGTAGGGTTGAGGGGAGAGGGCTGGAAATTACCATGCAATCATGCCGGAGCAGTGACTACATCCTTGCCAAATCTCAACCCTCGGGTCGCCACGGAACCGGAGTTATGGGTTTTCAGTTTACCCTGTTTCACACTTAGTGTTTGAAAGCCACGCGGTTTCTCCGGCATTACAGTCAATGGTAGGACCCTCCTGGCTGGCGCGACCCTTTCTCGTCGCCATTAATTGTCGGACCCTGTTGGGGTCAAGTGAGGGGGTTCCTAACATCTAGGGGCAAAAGGAATTTTATTTCTGGGTGCCCTAGAACAAAAGTTCCCACGTCAATTGGCCGTGAACTTGACCGAGGCCCTAGTTCCCACGCCAATGGCGCGATCAAAGCTCTTTTGTGACAATGTTGCCGCTCTTGCGGTTTTGCGGGCTGGCGGGCTGCCAGCTCGTCTCCGGAGGTCGGCTTCCAGGAATCCCCATTGAAATGTATTACTCCATTCACTTTCAATGGGGAACCGCCGCTCCTCCTCTCGAGCGCCACCTGCACGTCTTCTACGGAAATGGGCCCGAATCGCCGGAATCTCCATAGGATTGTATTGAGCCCCAATGGCGACCTATGGAGAAACTGCAAAATGGAACCTGCAAAGGCGGGAAAAGGGACAAAGGGCCATAAACACAGAATTAACATTAACCCTTTCCCTCCCGCATAGATCCCAGTGTGAGTGTTGGTGCAGGCACTGGAATGGGGAAAATACATTGTTACAGGGGAATACACATTTGGGTGCTGACGCCGGGTAAAAACACATTACTGGACCGCAGTCCAGTTAACCCCTTGCCTGTCAAGTGAGGTCAGGGGGTGGCCATATGGGGTGCAACCCCTTTAATACCGGGCCAAACCCCCTCTCCCATGACAAGGACAGATTAATTACTCCCGATATTCCGATAAATGTAAAAATTATAGGGAATGGGACACACCCGCTATTTAAATTATGTCCGATATTGCATGGAATCATTTTATGGGCGATGTCACCATACACAGGGCAAATTGTTCGGTTACCATACGTCTGCCTCAAGGAAACTACTGTACCAAGAGATCTGTTATTGAAGATAAAATGTATAATCTCAGTGGTGTTATGTATTCAGTAAAACCAATGGTGCCTATTACTGTAAATGTCACATTCACATATTACACGAGGTATGTATATCAAGTGATATTGGGATATGGAGAAGAATTCTATAATGAACTAAGAAATCATACAAAATTACAACAGATAATCACAGAATTATCAAAATTATTTTATATGTCACCTATGCAATTAGAGATTGTAGATGTTAAATTAATTACGATCAAAAAGGATTATAGTGAAAAATATATATATCCGGGATGACTCTTTCTCTGTTAGTAATTGTTATTATAATAAGAACTAAAAGGATATGTTGTGTTTAGAAGAATGAGAAAATTGAATGCAGATATAGCGAATGCTGAGTATAGATTTCATTTTTATATTACAAGATAAGCCCCTCTGTGATACTTCAAAAAGTATCACTGATAAGCTTGTTATATTATTTGATATATATATATATATATATATATATATTATGTATATTAAGTAGGATAGCAATATATATATTCAGCACACAATAGGTTAAAATGTTTCCTTATAAGGCTGCGTCCAGGGTTGCAGCAGCCGTGCGGAGGCGTGCGGAGGCGTGCGGAGGCGCGCTGAGGCTGAGGGAAAGCAGGTGATTTCCCCGGCCATGGTTAGCGCGCCATCCGGGGGCGTGTCGGGGGGCGGGCCAGTGACGTCACGGAGCTGGTTCGCCCTCATTGGGCGAACCGCTCACGTGACCAGCCCTGCGCTCCCGTGAGCGTTTGAAATGAAAAAATTTTCTAGGACCTGCGCTTCCGCACGCTTGCGGACACGTGCGCGAGCCCCTGCTAAAGCAGCTCTCATTGCGGCTGCAGGGGCTCACTGGTAAGCGTAAGCGCGCCTCAGCACGGGTCAGCGCCTAAGCGCTGACCATGCCCGAGGCCTAAGTTGGTTTTCTCATGAAGGTTTTAGGGCAGCTTGAAACTTCCAGGAGCAGCTTGAAACAGGACATTTTTAGTGATAAGACTCCTTTCCTGGTTTCCCATATCTTATACTATATTAGTGAAAGCACTGTATGCCTGCCTGCCTGCCTGCCTGCCTGCCTGTATGCCTGCCTGCCTGTCTCTGCCTGCCTGCCTGTATGCCTGCCTGCCTGCCTGCCTGCCTGGATGTCCGGTGTCCCTAGGGGAAATCTCATTGGTCCCTTGGCCCGTCCCCGCACACCTCTCATTGGCCTGAGGCGGAGTGACGGGCCAAAGGACACACAGGGACACACACACACACAGGGACACACACATACACAGGGGGACACACACACACAGACACACAGGGACACACACACACAGTGACAGACACACACACAATGACAGACACACACAGTGACACTGTTACATATATTAGCGGGGCTCACAGTGTTAGCAGCACCCGCGCGCACCTCCTCCTCTCCCCGTGTATCCCGCGCTTTCACCCCGACCCCCCCCTCCCCCGGCGCCGCTACAGTCAACGGGACACACACACTATTATCACCCCTTCAGCACCCCCCCCACCCAGTGTCAGCGGCCATGCGAGACCCCCCCTCTATATCTCCCACCTCTCCCCCCCCCACACATATACATGCCCCCCCCCTCCCCGGCGCTACAACTCACCCCCTCCCCGGCGGGGGAACAGCCAGTGGCCAGGCAGGCTGCCTCGCGGTGCCGAGTACCCAAGATGGCGGCGCCCGGGACACAGTGGGGGAGCGGCCACAACACGCTGCCTCCCACCTCAGATCCACATGGGACATGCCGGATGGGTGAGTGAGCGGCCTTCACCCCCCCTCCACCCCCCCTCCACCCCCCCTCCCCTCCAGTGTCAGTGTCTCCCCGATACCCCCCCCCCCGGCGCCGCTACAGTCAGCGGGGGAGCGAGCGAGCGCCCGGGACACAGCGGGGGAGCGGCCACAACACGCTGCCTCCCGCCTCAGATCCACGTGGGACCTGCCGGACGGGTGAGTGAGCGGCCTTCACCTCCCCTCACCCACCCCTCACCCCCAATCACCTCCCCTCACCCCCTTTCACCTCTCCTCACTCCACTTCTCCCTTCCACCCCCCTTCACCTCCCCATTTACCTCCCCCCCTCCACCCCCCCTTCACCTCCCCTCCACCCCCCCCTCCACCCCCCCTTCACCCCCCCCCTTCACCTCCCCTCCACTCCCCCCTTCACCTCCCCTCCACCCCCCCTTCACCTCCCTTCCACCCCCCCTTCACCTCCCTTCCACCCCCCCTTCACCTCCCTTCCACTCCCCCCCCCCTTCACCTCCCTTCCACTACCCCCCCCTTCACCTCCCCTCCACCCCCCCACCTTCACCTCCCCTCCACCCCCCTTCACCTCCCCTCCACCCCCCCTTCCCACCGCCTCCCCCCCCTTCCCAGCGCCTCCCCACCCCCTTCCCACCACCTCCCCCCCTTCCCACCGCCTCCCCCCCTTCCCACCGCCTCCCCCCTTCCCACCGCCTCCCCCGCCCCCTTCCCAGCGCCTCCCCCCCCTTCCCACCGCCTCCCCCCCGTTCCCACCACCCCCCCCCTTCCCACCGCCTCCCCCCTTCCCCCCCTTCCCACCGCCTTCCCCCCCCTTCCCACCGCCTCCCAGCCCCCCTTCCCACCGCCTCCCCCCACCCCTTCCCACCGCCTCCCCCCACCCCTTCCCACCGCCTCCCCCCCTTCCCACCGTCTCCCCCCCCTTCCCACCGCCTCCCCCCACCCCTTCCCACCGCCTCCCCCCACCCCTTCCCACCGCCTCCCCCCACCCCTTCCCACCGCCTCCCCCCACCCCTTCCCACCGCCTCCCCCCCCTTCACACCGCCTCCCCCCCCTTCCCACCGCCTCCCCCCCCCCTTCCCACCGCCTCCCACCCCCCCCTTCCCACCGCCTCCCCCCCCTTAATACTACCTATTACGCATTTACATCCCGGGCAACGCCGGGTCTCTCAGCTAGTAATATATAAGCTATACATTTATATTCTGAAAGGTGTGACCCTGTTTTATAGCTGTTTCTAGGTTTGTCTAGTTATCTAAACATTCCCTAGGATTTCTGTCTGTGTTTTACATTTATTTATTTATTTATTTATTTATAAAATATTTTACCAGGAAGTAATACATTGAGAGTTACCTCTCGTTTTCAAGTATGTCCTGGGCACAGAGTAAAACAAATAATACATGGTTACAAATACAGTTACATAAATGAACAGGGTATACATTATATACAAGACATTGCATGCACAGTTACAGGTAATATATATTATAGGCGTATGTAACAGTTACAGGTAATATATATTATAGGCGTATGAAACAGTTACAGATAATATATATTATAGGCGTATGTAACAGTTACAGGTAATATATATTATGGGTGTATGTAATAGTTACAGGTAATATATATTATGAGCGTATGAAACAGTTACAGGAAATATATATTATGAGCGTATGAAACAGTTACAGACCAGATTAAAGTGTGAGACAGCCTTAGATTTGAAAGAACTTAAACTGATGGAGGATGTGAGAGTCTCTGGTAGGTTGTTCCAGTTGTGGGGTGCACGGTAGGAGAAGGAGGAACGTCCGGATACTTTGTTGAGCCTTGGGACCATGAACAGTCTTTTGGAGTCTGATCCCAGGTGATAGGTGCTGCATGTGGTAGGGGTGAGGAGCTTGTTCAGGTAGCTGGGTAGCTTGCCCATGAAGAATTTAAAGGCAAGACAGGAAAGGTGAACTTTGCGCCTAGACTCGAGTGTTGACCAATCTAGTTCTTTGAGCATTTCGCAGTGATGTGTGTTGTAGTTGCATTGGAGAACAAAACGACAAATTGAATTGTAGAGGGTGTCAAGTTTGCTAAGGTGGGTTTGAGGTGCCGAGCCATATACTATGTCCCCATAGTCAATAATTGGCATTAGCATCTGCTGTGCAATACGCTTTCTGACCAGGAGACTTAGGGAGGATTTGTTCCAGTAAAGTACCCCTAGTTTGGCATAGGTCTTGGTTGTCAGGGTATCAATGTGCATCCCGAATGTTAAGTGGGAGTCAAACCATAAGCCCAGGTATTTAAAACTTGTGACAGGTGTTAGGGTGGTGTTAGCGTTGGTTCTAATCAGGAGCTCAGTCACTGGAAGCTTTACAAATTTAGTCTTGGTCCCAAATACCATTGTTACCGTCTTGTCAGTGTTTAAAAACAGTTTGTTTTGAGATTTCCAGTTTTCGAGTCTCAAAAAGTCAGACTGAAGTATGTGTTGAAGGTAAGAGAGGCTATGGCTGTGTGCATATAAGATTGTGTCATCTGCATACATGTGTATTGAAGCTTCCTTACAAGCTGTGGGAAGATCATTAATGAACACTGAGAAGAGTAGGGGCCCCAGAACAGAGCCTTGCGGGACACCACAGGTGATATCCAGGGGGTTGGAGTTAGAGCCTGAGATGGACACATATTGGGATCTTCCTGATAGGTAGGACTGAAACCAGTTTAAAGCGTGCTTCCCTATTCCAGAGCTCTGGAGTTTGTTAAGCAAGATAACATGATCAACTGTGTCAAAAGCCTTTGCAAAATCTAGGAATACTGCACCAGTGAGTTGTCCCCGTTCCATTCCACACTGAATTTCATTGCAAACTTTTAGCAGGGTAGTTACGGTGGAGTGTTTGGATCGAAACCCAGACTGGAATTGGCTAGGGAAATTTGTCTTGGTGTAGAAATCGCTTAGTTGGGAGTGGACACATTTTTCCATGACTTTGGATAGAATTGGGAGAAGTGAGATTGGCCTGTAGTTTGAGACAGTGTTTTTGTCCCCACTTTTGAAGATTGGGACAACTCTGGCAGTTTTCCAGGTCTTAGGGATATGGCCTGCAGACAGGATAGAGTTGACTATGGAAGCAATTGGTTTGGCAATGGCTGGGGCACCAAGTCGTAGGAACCTAGATTGTAGTAAATCGGGTCCACATTGGCTGCTTAGTTTTAGTTTGAGGAGCGCTTGTATAATCTCCTCTTCAGATACTGGGCCAAATTGAAAATTGTGGGCAGTGTTGGGAGGGGGTGGGATTATAGGGGTACTCCCAGGATGAGATTCATGTTTGGGGTTTGTGCTGCGTTTCGCTAATAAGTTAGTGGCACACCCCACAAAGTAATCATTGAATGCATTTGCGATGTCAGTGGGGTTTGTCAGAGTAATATCCCCCTTAGTGATATTACTTGGTTGTTGATGGTTAGGAGGCTGGAATATATTGTTGATAACCTTCCAGAAGTTAGCTGGGTTTGATGTACTCTGGAGGAGATTGTCAGAGTAATATTGTGCTTTTGCATGCCTTGTTTGCCTTGTGCACATGTTCCGCAGGCATCTGTAGTGATTGAGATCCTTGGTAGTGCCAGTTACTTTGTAGCTTTTCCACAAGGTATCCCTGAACTGGTAGAGTGCTATAAGGTCAGGTGTAACCCATGGAAGGTGGGCCCCCCGTACCCTTATTTTGCGTAGTGGAGCATGGGTATCGCAGAGTTTTAAGAACTCGGATTGGAAATAGTCGAGCGCAGAATCAGGGTCGGGAATTAAATCGATTCTGTGCCAAGGGCAGTTGTTAAGGTCATCCAGAAACTGTTGTGGGTTAAAGTTTCTAAATGTTCTAGTGAGGAGAACTTTAGGGCTTGATTGGGGCGGTTTAATTTTCCTTACACAGTACACTATTGCATGGTCACTGAAAATGTCAGGAAGGATGCCAGAGGATTGGATTCTGCTGGGGTTTGAGGAGAGAATCCAGTCTAGCAAGGAATGGTTATGCGATTTCAGATTTATCCGTGTGGGTTGGGAAATGAGTTGCGATAGGTTAAGTGACTTGAGTTGTATCTGGATTTTGTGGTTTTTAGGGTCAAGCCAATTGAAGTTGAAATCCCCAAGAACTAGCAGCTCACTCTTCTCATTCAGAGAGGAAATGGAGCCAAGAAACTGGGTGATATCAGTCAGGGATTGTAGAGGGGCTTTAGGGGGGCGGTAGATGCCAGCAAGCAAGATGGGCTTAGAAAAGGGGAGGCAGATTTTGCCAACTAGAGTTTCAAAAGAGGGTGGGCTTGGTGGGCAATTTAGCAGTGTAAATTGTAAGGTGTCTGCAATATAAAATAACACCCCTCCTCCTCTCTATGACCTATCTCTCCTTAAAATGGAGTATCCCTGGATGGTGATATTTGCATCAGGGGTTTTATGGGTTAGCCATGTTTCTGTAAGAACGATGGCTTTGGGTTTATGCATAAGGCACCATGCCCTTAGTTCGTCCAGTTTGGGCAGCAGGCTCCGGATGTTTATATGGGCGACAGATAGCCCTTTTTGGAATTTAAAGGTGCAATTCTCAGGGGCATGGGACAGAGCTGAAATGGGAGAACCTGGGTTAGGTTCAATATCACCTGCTAAAAAGAGTAATAGTATGAGTAGAAATTTGGGTAGTTGTTTGCAAGTTGTAGATTTGTGATGTTTGCCATTTGAGTGAGAGATGGTTGCTGTTCTCTGATATATATCTTTCTTAGTTCTTTATCTTCCTGAGAAATCAGTGTGTTTTAGTTTCCTACAAACGAGTTTGTCATTTAGTCTAGTTACTGTAGCTAAGACCAGTGAGTGATTAATGTCTCTTTGTTCTGAGCGTATAATAAGGGTGCAATGTTAATACATTACTACTGTACCTTCTACCACCTTAAGATGCTTGTTACTTCGAATGGAAGCATCTAATAAGTTACCTTCTTAGATACAGAAGCTATACAGATGTATCTTATAATATGCTGTATTCGTGCTACATGAAAGCTGACTGAAGAAAGAATAATAAAGAATGCTGATTTTTGATCTGAACCTGATTTCCTGGTTATTATATCGAGTGGAGGCTTTTCTAACAGGGACCTGGAGCTTTTTGGCTGCGTGCGGACACCGTAGCCGGTGCCTGCGCTTTGACTTGCAGACCTGTATACCGGACGCAGAATCAGGAGCGCACTGCACCGGAGAGCGGACGCTGGTGACGGGGACCGGCAGCGGTTATCCACATGAGTTTTCTGTTACTCACTTTTTTATATTAAATAAAATATCTTTTTAAATCTGTATCTGTGGCGTTGTCTTCTAAATTTTTGTTAAATAAATCATGACACGGTGTAATATGTCATGTGTACACACACACACACACACACACACACACACACACACGGTGTAATATGTCATGTGTACACACACACGGTGTAATATGTCATGTGTACACACACACACACGGTGTAATATGTCATGTGTACACACACACGGTGTAATATGTCATGTGTACACACACACACACACGGTGTAATATGTCATGTACACACACACACACACGGTGTAATATGTCATGTGTACACACATACACACACACACACACACACGGTGTAATATGTCATGTGTTGTTGTTCACCTGAGGTTGTATTTACCTAATTTTAAGCCCTGCTAAGTGTAACGGGTATTCCCCCCCCACCCAATCGCAGATTACAGTGTGGGTGCGGAGAACATACAGTGTTACCTGTGTGTGGTGCGTTACCTGTTGGCTCACAGGAGGGCTGAGCTTCCGCCAATGGGAAACCTGGGGCCTTTATGATACTATGAGTAACCACTTACTCGGTGCAGCGCCTCCACCTGCGATGGTTCCTAGCAGAGCAGGAATTGTTCCTCGCAGGACATCATACAATAACCATATACACGTAGGTGAGATAACCAAATACCTTTTACTTTGGAGCATAAGAAACACATATATCATCACAATGAATATAACAGGTGTCCCTCTCTAGAGAAGACACTAACCACTGCGTCTCACACAACGCTAACGCTATCTTGCGCCACGGCGGACGCCAACACTTTATGCGCCACAGCTTGGGACACAAAGGAAGACCTGGCTACATAAGGAACAGATGATTGTTATTATGTCCTGATATGTAACACCAGGGAATTCAGAGAGGGTGTACTTTCTTTTTCACACCACTGTGTATGTGTGTGTCCAAAGGAGTGCTTGTGGGTGTGGCTAAATGTATATGTAGCCAGGTCACCCTTTGTTGCCCTGCGACCCCCATCACCTTCATATGGCCGTGATCAATGGCGGGTGCTGCCGGAGGCAAGCGGCAGACCCGACGGCCATTCCGGAGGGTGGGGGCCGAGCAGGGAGCGCTCTGGTGCTCCGGAGGTCCCCGGCGGCTCCCGTGCAGGGCGCCGCCATGTCACGCAAGTTCGCGCATGCGCAGTGAGTGCCGGCGGCCCCAAAGAGTTGCGCATGCGCAGTGATAAGCCCGCGAACACTAGCCTACCAGGGAAGGCTCTTGGAAGGGACTACAAGTCCCATTAGCCTCAGCAGCACCCCATGCGACGCCAGGGAGCCAATAGGGCTACAGGAGCTCCCTTCTTGCAGGGAATGGATACAATTCGCGGGGTTTTTGCAGCGAGGCAGTCGGTGACCGGAGCAGCTAGGGGAAGGAGGTAGGGTGCAGGAGTCAGTGACTCCCTGCACTAGGCCAGCAGCCCCCTAGGCCCCAGATAAGCCTGAGCCACCAGTAGTTTGTGTTGTTTCAGGGACAGGCCCCAGGTTAGGGACCCTGCCCCTTAGTATTCAGAAGTTAGTTAGGGACACAGCGGACGCTGCGTGTCCCTCAGAGACTGGGCTCAGAACCACATATATATTATATGTAAAGACTATCTTACCGGAGGCCACGTCAAGCAGTGACTGCGGCCTGCCGGCGGCAACCAGATTCCCGCCAAGTTACAGACGGCGCGGAGCTGCGATGATATTATCCACGCCCGAATTCACCCCACGCGTAGGAGGACATCACGGCGGATCCAAACCCAGAGGTATAGTGGCACCCGTGGCTGGAGCCAGGGCAGGTATCGTTATAAAGTGCACCAACAGAGAACTCACACGAGACTAGTGGCTGCGCAGTCACACACACATCTATATCACGTGAAGGGACATATTGTGTGGGGTTACTGGACACGGGGTGGGATCACCCGGTGGAAGGGGCTCGCGTCCGGCGAGACGCAGTAGTAGTATCTCCTTTGGAGAGGGACCCCTGTTGATAAATAGTTAATGTGTTGTGTTATTGATGCTGCATATAGTAAATGGTTATACCTATACTCCAGTGTATGTGATTACTGTATGCGGGTCCTGTGTAGGGTACATTCTATACGCCTAGAATCCTGCACAGGTGGAGGCGCTGATCAAGAGACGTTCCAGAGAGCACCCCAAGTTCCCAGCAAGCGGAGGCTCAGGCCCCTGGTGAACCTGCAAGTATACGCACCACACCTGGTAACACATAGGTTCCCCCTCACACATACTCTATATGCGGTTGGGTGGGGGAATACCCGTTACATATACAACAAAAAACAAACAAAGATGCCCAATGCTACTTCCAATGTGACAGAAATACACAGTGCAATACCTATATATTGTCTTAAAGGGTCATTTAGTTTAACCCTTTAGCCAAAGCGTCTTAAGCCTGCTGCCACTTTCAAGGCATGACCGTTAGCAGGTCCTAACACTCACCTGGGTTAAAATTCTTATTAACCTGTATAATTAAGGAAGAAGGATCACATTGGATCTGTCATAACCTGACAAAATGAAACTGACCTGCAAACTTGGAAAGTGGGGAGGGGCGAGCTTAGACCTTGGGGGGAAAGGCCACTACCCTCCCAAAATCAGCTGAGACCAGCTGCACACAGTTAAAAAACACACAGATGGAGACTTCCTGTGACGTCAAGAGGAATGGCTGCCTGAGAGACTTGCTCCAGTGCCCCTCCAACGAATAACCAACCTTTAAGCACCTAAATAAACAAATCCCCCCCCAAACCTTACAGCCCTGAACCCCAAAGACTAGCTGGGCATAAGCGTGACCTCTCCCTGCGATTTGGAGAGGGGTTGCCGGCGCTCTGGGAGGCCTCCTGTGAGCCCCGCCCCCCAGTGGAAGTCTCCCGCTGCCTCACACACAAAATCGGAGGAGCCGCCTGGAGGAGCGGGGCGGGAGGTAGGAGAGGCGACGGGGCTAAGCTCCGAGTGTTCCACGGGGTCCGCTCTAACTGCGGGGCTTGGGGATCCCCCCCTGCGCGCGCTGCCCTTGAAGTGCGCCCGCGGCGGCCTCCCGCAGCCCCGAGGGGGAAGCCGGAGCAGCAACAGCATCTCCCCGCTGCGGTCCCGGTCCCTGCTTGCCCCCCTCCCCCAGAATAAATAAAATAAATATACATACCCCCGTCAGGCGATCCCGGCAGGGGAGAGTACCCCCTGGCTGCAGGAACCGCGAGACCCACCACATGGCGGCAGGAGAGGAAGCGGCCATCTTAAAGGAGCACTCCACTGAGGCACCATCTCCCCTTAAAGAGATACACGGCTGCTTGTCCTAACCACCAACTTCCAACTGCTGCCTGAGCCTCAGTGTGCCACAACCCCCTACCTCCCCAGCAACACAGCACTGAGCCAAATAAATAAATACTCAGCAGCTCCAGAAACACCCCAGAGGTTCCACATCACTCTCACACCAAAAAATAAAAGGGAATAAAAATAATAAAGAGGGGACTATCAGACTTTCGGAGACGCCTCCCAAAGAAGGCGCAATGCTGCCAAAGAACAAGCGGACCCAAAATACGGTCACTAAGTTCTTTGCACCCGCGCAACGCCAGATGGAGCCGGCCGCCGAGTCCCAAGAGGGCGTCGTGGACCCCGACCACGCCGTGACAAGTGCAGAGCAGATCCAATTTAAACTGCCCGAACACGGACTTTAGGGCTGAGATGTAAGGAGGGGCAGAAGAGTGTAAAGCTTTAAAAGTGAGGAGAAGAATGGAGTGTGAGATGCGGGATTTGATCGGAAGCCAGGAGAGGGATTTCAGGAGGGGAGATGCTGAGACAGATCTAGGAAAGAGTAGAGTGATTCTGGCAGCAGCGTTTAGGATAGATTGTAGGGGAGACAGGTGAGAGGCAGGAAGGCCGGACAGCAGGAGGTTACAGTAATCAAGACAGGAGAGAATGAGGGCCTGAGTCAGAGTTTTAGCAGTCGAGCAACAGAGGAAAGGGCGTATCTTTGTTATATTGCGGAGGAAAAAGCGACAAGTTTTAGAAATGTTTTGAATGTGAGGGGCGAATGTGAGAGAGGAGTCGAGTGTGACCCCTAGGCAGCGTGCTTGGGCTACTGGGTGAATGATCGTAGTTCCAACAGTAATGTGGAAGGAGGTAGTAGGGCCAGGTTTGGGAGGAAGTATGAGGAGCTCTGTTTTAGCCATGTTGAGTTTAAGGCGTCGGAGGGCCATCCAGGATGATATAGCAGAGAGACATTCAGAAACTTTGGTTTGTACAGCAGGTGTAAGGACAGGTGTTGAAAAGTATATTTGTGTGTCGTCGGCATAGAGGTGATAATTAAACCCAAAAGATGTTATTAGGTCACCTAGAGAGAGTGTGTACAGAGAAAAGAGAAGAGGTCCCAGGACAGAGCCCTGGGGTACCCCCACAGAGAGATCAATAGAGGAGGAGGAGGTGTTAGCAGAAGAGACACTAAAAGTACGATGGGAGAGGTAGGATGAGATCCAGGATAGAGCTTTGTTCCGAATACCTAGAGTATGGAGAATGTGGAGGAGAAGAGGGTGGTCCCCGGTGTCAAATGCTGCAGAGAGGTCGAGTAATATGAGCAGAGTGTAATGACCTCTGTCTTTGGCAGCATGGAGGTCGTCAGTTATTTTAGTGAGGGCTGTTTCGGTGGAGTGAGCAGTGCGGAAGCCAGATTGTAGAGGGTCTAGGAGAGAATAGGTGTTGAGAAAATGGAGCAAGCGAGAGAATACAAGACGTTCAAGTAGTTTAGAGGCAAAAGGCAGGAGGGAGACAGGTCGATAGTTAGAAAGACAGGTAGGGTCAAGCTTGCTGTTTTTGAGTAATGGTATGACTGTTGCATGTTTGAAGGAGGAGGGAAAGGTTCCAGAGCAGAGGGAGGAGTTAAAAATGTGTGTAAGCGTAGGGATTATAGTAGGAGCTAGAGGTTTTAGGAGATGGGAGGGAATGGGGTCAAGAGGGCAAGTGGTAGAGGGAGAAGAGGAGATCAACAGCGACACATCCTCCTTTGAGACAGTGGAAAAAGACTCAAGGAAGGCAGGAGGAGAGTTAGGAAGAGGTGTAGGATGGGGGGAAGAAACAGAGGGGATGTTCTGCCGTATGGATTCCCCCTTTTCCTTAAAATAGTCAGCAAAGTCCTGAGCAGAGATGGAGGAAGGAGAGGCAGCTGAGGGTGGTTTGAGTAGAGTATCAAAGACAGAGAACAGTCGGCGTGGGTTAGACTTGTGCATGTTGATTAGTGCAGAAAAGTTGGCTTGTTTAGCTTGCGAGAGGGCAGAGTTGAAACAGGATAGCATAAATTTGTAGTGAAGGAAGTCTGCGAGAGTGTGAGACTTCCTCCAGAGGCGTTCAGAGGAACGAGTGGAGGAACGCAGCATTGGCGTGTGGGAATTTAGCCAGGGTTTAGGGTTAGAAGGGCGAGGGCGGCAGAGAGAAAGCGGGGCATGTAGATCAAGAGACGAGGACAAGACAGAGTTGTACTTTCTGACCAGGTTGTCAGGGTCTGTAGCAGAGCTGAGAGAGGAGAGGGAGGAGTGTAAAGTGGACTCAAAGTCAGGTAAGTGAATAGAGCGCAGGTTTCTGCAGAACCAGGGGGTAGATGGAGGTGGAGAAGGGGAGAAGCGAGATAAAGAGAATGAGATGAGATGATGGTCAGAGAGAGGAAAAGGGGAAATGGAGAATGCCGACGAGAGAGAAGTTTTTAGTGAAAACCAGGTCTAAGTAGTGGCCATCCTTGTGGGTGCTGGCTGCAGTCCACTGTTGAAGGCCAAAAGAAGAGGTTAGAGAAAGAAAGCGGGAAGCCCAAGAGAGAGAGGGGTCATCAATGTGGCAATTGAAGTCTCCAAGGAGAAGAACAGGGGAGTCTGAGGAGAGAAAGAAAGAGAGCCAGGATTCAAAGTGAGAGAGAAAGGCAGAAGGGGGATGAGTAGAGGTAGGTGGGCGATAGATGACCGCCACATGAACAGGGAGAGGAGAGAAGATCTGGACAGTGTGAGCCTCAAAGGAGGGAAAAGCAAGAGAGGGGGGAATAGGAAGGGTTCGGTAATGGCAGACAGAGGAGAGCAGGAGCCCCACGCCTCCACTCCTGCCATCAGGGGGCGGATTGTGGGAGAAGGAAAGGCCACCATAGGAGAGGGCAGCTTCCAGAGCAGAGTCAGACTGAGTGAGCCAGGTCTCAGTTATAGCAAAGAGAAGCAGGGAGTGAGAGAGAAAGAAGTCATGCACAGAGAGGAACTTGTTAGAGAGGGAGCGAGCATTCCAAAGGGCACAGGAGAAAGGGAGAGAGGAGGGAGGGTGGCAGGGGATTGGAGAGAGGAGGGAGGGTGGCAGGGGATGGGTATGAGGTTAGAGGGGTTGACACCAGAAGGAGTAGAAGTTGCATGTGGGAGGCGAGGACGAGAGCAAGTTGAAATAAGACAGGGTCCAGGATTGGGAGAGATATCCCCAGAAGCAAGGAGGAGAAGCATGGATAGAAAGAGGATGTGTGAGGATTTGTAGGGGTGTTTTTTAGTGCAGGGGATATAGCTGTGTGGTGTCAGAGGATGCAGGTAAGAAAGGAGTTCATGTGAACTGAGAAGTGGGGAAGAAAGGAGAGATGGAGATATATGAATAGAGTTAGAGACATACTGAGGCTGGTAGAAAGAAGTGCATAATTTGAGAAGAAGTGAAGTCACAGCAAATATAAATGGTAAATGCAGCATCACAGCAGTAATGATGCAGTCTGGTATCGATGATATCCTCCTTTCCAGCGTAGTTCAAATGTAGGAATCAGGGCCAGGTGGGGTGTGCACTTCTTCCTCACTTCTTTTGAACTTCCTTTTAAACTTCCTTTTAAACTTCCTTTTAAACTTCCTTTTAAACTTCCTTTTAAACTTCAGTTGCTCAGTAGCCCTGCCATTTATAATGGGCCACTTGGATTTGGGCTGCAGGCAGACTAGCTGTTCTGACTGGGTTTAGATCCGACGTAGATAGCCTTACCGCACGCGCTGACGCACTAGAAGCAAAGGAAGAGGAGGTCTGCCACACTCAATCGACAACAGAGGACGAGGTGAACAGGCTTGGTCACCTCGTGAACGAGCTAAGGGACGCCCTCGACGACCAGGAAAATAGACAGAGGAGACAAAACATCTGCATCAGAAATGTGCCAGAAACAATCCTGCCGGACGCCATACAAGCTTACCTGAATAAGATTTTCCTGATGCTGGTCCCGGATCTGCAGGAGCATGAGCTACTTATGGACCGCGCCCATCGTGCCCTGGGTCCCAAATCCCCAGACCCCAACCGCCGCAGAGACATCATAGTCAAAATGCTTACCTACACAGCAAAGGAACGAATCATGGCGGCTAGCAGAGGGGTGGGTGACATCCAAATAGGAGAAGACACCCTGCAGATCTTTGCTGACCTGTCCGCTTTCACAATCAACAAACGCAAAGACATGAAACCCTTAACTACTATACTGAGGGCTCAAGGCATCCGCTATAGATGGGGATTCCCCTTCAAACTGGTGGTCCCCAGAAATGGACGCTTTCTAACCATTGTGGACCCAGAGGATATCCAGGACTTCCTTAAGGCTCTCGGAATACCCTCTCCACAACCCCAACAGCCTCCCCCAAGAGCGGCCAACAAACCCGCCTCCTCTGAGACCCCCCGTGCTTCGGAACGGCTGGCGAGCCAGAAGCAACACTAGAGCCAACTAACCGCATCTCCCGCTATGGGCCGGGAGTGCCAGCTCCCCACCGAAACCTGCCTAAAGACCATACTGCCGCGACAGACCCGCCGAGGACATGAGGAAGACAACCAGAGGGAACCCCATCCGAAGAGAAGGCCAAGCCCACCCATCTACCGGATGTTCCTGCTACCTCCAATCTCGGCAACTGGCGCCGTAGCACAGCATTCCCAGCGGAGAAACGCTGAGACAATCAGCGACAGACCCCCCAGCACACTGCCGCCTAGAACTCAGCCAAGACCCCCCTCCACTAACCCTCATTCCCCCCCCACCACAACCCTTTCCTCCCCTCATTCCCCCCCCCTGCCCCGCCCCTTCCCCCACCCTCCCAACTCTTCCCCCCCAACCCCTCCCCCCCCTACACCCCCCCCTCCTGAATCCCCCCTCTCCCCCAACTGCCCCCCCTGTCTTTCCTACCGCCACCTACCAGAGCCGGGGGAGCTGGAGTCGGAGGGTGGCGACCCCAACCTGGGGCCTCCGACCCCGGCAATCGTGGTACAGCCCCCCAGAGAGAGAAAACCCTGGCTACTGAAGAGGACTATGCAGACTATATCCCTAACCCAAGAGGGTTCAGCAACAATCAGGTTGCATCCAACTTTTTCCCCCTGACCCCGATATGCCACCAGTCTAATCCTACCCCCCCGCCCCTCCCCCACTACCACTGTCTCCCACCCCCAGAGGCGTAGCATCCCACTGCTGCCACCACCTGTGGCAGGACGGCCTCGCGGCGGGGTCAGTAAGATGCTAGACACGATGGGAAACTTTCAACTATAGTGGTTTATTAGCCACAACCAAAATAAAGTACGGGTGCACTGTCCCTTTAAGAAACTACTTTCTTGAAAATTAAAGCCTGTTCCCTTTAGGGAAACTAACTCACTTCTTGAGCCCTTACTAACAAGATAGCCAGCTTATCTGGTCATGCCCAAAACATGCTACACAAAGGTTAACCGATACGTATAAGAATAAAGTCTTATCTGTATAGCAGCTCCAGCAGCAAAGAGGAACACGGTTCCGGGGAGCAGGCTGTGTCCAGCCTCGCAGCAATGTTTATCTTTATCCTGGGTTGGGGTCCCAGCTGGTCCCAGCAGCAGAGCTCCTCGCAGGACTGGGGACCAGAGCAGCAGCAGCTGCTACGGCTTCCAAGCCGGGAGAGTTCTCTCCACCTTCCTGTGGAAAAACAAGCTCACCTTGTGTGAGCAACTTCCTGCTTTTTAAAGCACTTGTTTCACTGATAGTTCAGCCCCTGTTTAATTAGGCTGCAGCTGTGCTTTCTCTGTCTGAGGAGATTAACACTCAGTGATCTGGCTGCAGCATCTCTCCATTCACTGTCACAGCCCACTGAGTCAGTGACTCTGTCACATATCCCTCTCCCCAGCGAAACATTGTCCTGTGGAGTGGCCCGTGCACCATTCCCGTGCACCAGCATCTTTGTCGCCAATGTCTGACGTCGGCCCTTCCCTCCCCCCTTTTTTTTTCTTGCTTTCCAATTTAGGCATTTTCTTTTTGGGGTAATTACCAGGCCACCTGGGCCTGAGGACTGGTACCTCACTATCTCTAATTCAGATGCAAGACTGAAATCTTGTAAAACTATGGAGTCCTCCAAGGCTTGTTTGGCTTCGTTAAGCTGCACTCTTAAATCTGCAATCTTTAAGTGTAATTTCCTTGATTTCGCGGCATCCCCTGGTATATCCACGCTAACAATTGGCTCTCGCAGCTCAGAGACTATTTCTGCCACAATCTGAATTCTCCGGTCATCATCTTTAACAATACGGAGCAATAATTCCACTAGACACGTTATAAGGGAAATTGGTGTATTAGGTATCACAAGCATCTCTTGTAGGACAGCAAGAAGGCGTTTCCTGCCTCCTTCTTCACTGGTATCTAGACAGCCGACTATAAGAATCAGCTGCTGACCTATAAATTCTTTAATCAGCATGTCTTCAATTTGTGTCATATCCGCTTTTTGTTCTTCTGTGAGAGCAGCAGGGTTTTGAAGATAACTTAAGAGATAGTCTGCATAGACAGCGGGCTCTGGTAAAACATGTTCCAGTGCAGCCTCCCCTTCATCATCCTTTGACTTTATCTCTACCGCCACCTTTTCCTTGGACTGCTTCAGTGACCCAAACGTCTGTCTTGGGCTTGTAAGCTTTTCCTCCAGCTTCATCTGAGAAACCTCCTGCTGGGCAGCAGTAGAGTCCAACGTAGCGTCCCGCTCAGACTTTAGAGACTCGAGCTCCTTGCCTAGGTCACACTTTTTTTTCTCCGCCATCCTGCGGCCAGAACACTCAGACTCCAGGTCCTTCCTCAGGTCTTGAAGCAGTCCTTCTGCCTTTCTTCTTTCACTCAGTGCGGCTGCTAGTTCATCTTCGTTAGAATTGAGTCGCGATTCTATGTCTCCTAGCAGACTCAGAGCAAGGCTTAAATCTGTCTCTCTTTCTTTATTCTGGACCTGCAGCTGCTGGTGCTCCTCCCGGACCTTGTCTAGCTCCAGCTGTAGCCGGGCCCCCTCATTGGTCGTGTAGTCCAGCCGCTTGTGGATATCAGCCATCTCAGTTTCATGGTGCAACATCAGGCAAGCCACCTGTCGGACGGTCACCTTCTCCCGCGCGGCGCGCTGCATCTCGTGCTCAGCCATCTGCGTTTGCAGCTCTTCAATCTGATGCTGCCAGTCCCCTCTCAGGGCCTTCACCTCTTCCCGGTGCTTACTCTGGGTTTGCATCAACGCCTCCTCCATCTTTTGGAGCTCTGCAGTTCATGTCGCCAGTATTGCCGCTGCTTCTGTTTTCCAGGCTTCTTTCTCCTTGGCATACTGACTCATGGAGATGGAGTTGCCTCTCTGCTTCTCCAGCTCTTGCTCCAGTCTCTGGACCTTTTCGCGCTCCCTCTCACACAGAATCACCTGGCTTCCAAGCTCCGCCCCCAGCGATGCTCTTGTGGCGTACAGCGTGGCCCTCAGCTCCTCATGCTGTTCTGTGGGGACATACTGGGTACTCAGCCGTTCCTGTAGCACTTGCTGCTTCTCCTTGGCCGCTTGCAGACTTGCATGTAGCTCTTGCAGCTGGCTCTGCCATAGGTGCGCTGCTTGTGTGTGCTGCTCCAGGGAGACACGTTGCATCCTCTCTGCATTCTGCAGTGCTTCCTGCACCTCTAATTTTTCTTGCGCCAATTGCGCCTTCACTTTCTGCGCTTGGTGAAGCTTCTCAGTCCCATCACTGACCTGACCGGTCAGGTTTAAAACCTCTTCTTTCAGGTTTATATTCTCCATTTTCACAGTCTCTATATCCCTTAGGACCGTCTCATTGGCTTTCTTCAAAGTACCCAGCTCTGTTTTGAGCGCGCTAGCTTCTTGGTGAGAAACTTCTAAGTCTTTGATGAAGTTTTGCACATCTCTCTGGGACATCTGATAGCACAGTCTCCAGTCAGGACTTGTTCTCTCTGATTCCATGTTAGCAATTGCGGTGTTGGCTTTATTCAAGCTTGTCGTCAGCTCCTCCAACTCACTCCGCAAGAGCTGCTCTGTTTCCTTTAAAGCCGCATACTCTTGTATAGCTGGGAGTATACACCTCTGTACCTCGGCATTAGCTTCTCGCTCCCTATTCAATTGTTTCTGCAAGACATCATAATCACGCTGGGCAGTTTGGAGTGCAGAAATTAAGGCCTCTTTTCCCTGGATCCAGGATTCAGCTCCCCTTTGCTCCTCCTTTTCCTTTGCCACCGTTCCTGTGACAATTCTGCCCATCACTCCGGTCTGCAGCACATCTCGGTTGCTTGCTGACACCTGTTGTCCTGATATCGCAGGCTCAAGTGGTTCGGTCACTTCCTCTGTGACTTGAAAAATATTTTTCTTTTTCTTCTTTCTCTTTGTTTTATTCGTTCCAGAGACATCAGTGGTACTGGGCACACACACACTGGACACTTTTGCAGCTTTCATCTGCGGGTACGTCTCTCTTCTCGGGGCCACATATGCGTCATCATCATAATCATCATATGGCCTGAAGGGACACTGTTTTGTATGGTTATGTACATTGCAAAACTGACACTTGACGGCGGCCATTTTAAAACCCCGTTTTTTTTTTTTTTTTTTCACACCCGACGAGGCAGACTTTGCACAACACACGTAAGTTGTTCTTGCTTTACAATATTTGAACCTTCTGGGTTTTTCTTGGGGCAACTTCTTTGCAAAAATCCATTTTCACTTTCTTTTTTACCAGACAGGGCAAACTTTACCTCACAGCACTTGCTAGCTCCAAATTCACTCACTTCAGCAAAAGGCATTAGCTTTACACAGCAATCCTTTCATACCCGACGGGGCAAAATTTACACTCAGCGCTTGCTAGCTGTAACTTCCATGCTTCAGCAAAAATCATTTTTTTTTTCCGCTTGAGTTCAGTGTCTCAACACATCTTCATCTACTGACCCCCAGAGGCGTAGCATCCCACTGCTGCCACCACCTGTGGCAGGACGGCCTCGCGGCGGGGTCAGTAAGACGCTAGACACGATGGGAAACTTTCAACTATAGTGGTTTATTAGCCACAACCAAAATAAAGTACGGGTGCACTGTCCCTTTAAGAAACTACTTTCTTGAAAATTAAAGCCTGTTCCCTTTAGGGAAACTAACTCACTTCTTGAGCCCTTACTAACAAGATAGCCAGCTTATCTGGTCATGCCCAAAACATGCTACACAAAGGTTAACCGATACGTATAAGAATAAAGTCTTATCTGTATAGCAGCTCCAGCAGCAAAGAGGAACACGGTTCCGGGGAGCAGGCTGTGTCCAGCCTCGCAGCAATGTTTATCTTTATCCTGGGTTGGGGTCCCAGCTGGTCCCAGCAGCAGAGCTCCTCGCAGGACTGCGGGACCAGAGCAGCAGCAGCTGCTACGGCTTCCAAGCCGGGAGAGTTCTCTCCACCTTCCTGTGGAAAAACAAACTCACCTTGTGTGAGCAACATCCTGCTTTTTAAAGCACTTGTTTCACTGATAGTTCAGCCCCTGTTTAATTAGGCTGCAGCTGTGCTTTCTCTGTCTGAGGAGATTAACACTCAGTGATCTGGCTGCAGCATCTCTCCATTCACTGTCACAGCCTACTGAGTCAGTGACTCTGTCACACGCCCTATCCCTTCCCATCCACACCGACTAGGGACCTTCGTCCTATGTCTGAAGAACGAGCTCTTGTCATGGGAAATCCAGGAGCACCAGAGCCTGGAGCTCTGGGAATACCCCCTATGGGACAATGTCTTCCATTAAATTAATCTCACTTAACGTCAAAGGACTCAATTCAGTAACAAAGAGGAAGCTAGTCCTTCAGGACCTAAAGAAATCAAAGGGAGACATTGTCCTCATCCAAGAGACTCACTTCAATTCCCCAACCCCACCCAACACATTCAAAGGTGTATTCCCCCAAGCATATTATGCATCCTCGCCAAGCAAAAAAAGAGGAGTAGCCATCCTTATACGGAATGGCGTCCCTTTTGTTCTATCCAAGTCACTCCCAGACCCCGATGGTCGGTTCCTGATACTACAGGGCACCCTGTCTGGCACCCCAATCACACTTGTAAACATCTACGCCCCCAATGACAACCAACTCCCTTTCCTAAGAACACTCCTCCAATCCCTAGAACAGCAATCTTTCCCATCTCTGATTATCGGAGGGGACTTTAACATGGTGGCCTCACACGCACTAGACAAATCGAACCCCGCGCCCACCCTCCTCCACTCCATACACCATCCAATCCCAAAAGAAAGCTAAGAAATTTAGTGACATCATGGAGGAATACTCACTAGTGGATATATCGAGGGCTCAGCACCAGGGTCAGAGGGACTATACCTTCTTCTCCACCCCTCATCAGTCCTACTCGAGGATCGACTATTTTCTAGGTACTAGCAACATCTTCCAGGCGTCCTCCCAGTCAAACATAGGCCTAATCACCTGGTCCGACCATGCACCAATTGAACTTACCCTATCCATACCTTTGTGAAAAACACCCAATACAGATGGAAATTAAATGACTCCATGTTAAACTGCCCTGACACAGAAATGGCACTCCGCCAAAAGCTATCAATGTTCTTTCAAATTAATGCAGGTTCAGTCTCCGCCCCAGCCATGCTCTGGGAGGCCCATAAAGCCTCCATCAGAGGAGACCTGATTTCAATCGCATCACACAAAGAGAAAACTAAACTCAAGCTCCAAAAAGAGATCTTAGACAAGATCACCAAGCTAGAACAGCAGCATAAAACCACGGCATCTACAAAAACGCTTAAACAACTAAATCTAGCTAGATCTGCCCTCAAACAGACCCAACTCGAGGAAGTAGAGAAGGCGCTAAGGTGGTCGAAGCAAAAATTCTTCGATAAAGGCAATAAAGCTGACAGGCTTCTAGCCTCAAAACTCAGGGGCACGAGAGTCAAGTCTCAGATAGCCCGCATACAGACACGAAACGGACAGACCACATACATAGAAAAAGAGATAGGTATTCTGGGTCATGATACAAAGATTGATCAGAGAGCACCTGGGGGTGGAGGTTGAGGTGGAACCGCTGACCATGGTGCTGGCCAAACCAATAGTTGAATTAGGAACGGCAGAAAGTAAGATGATCACTCATGTACTGACAGCTGCCCGCTGTGTTATTGCGGCTGCCTGGAAAAAGGTAAATGCACCTTCTAGGCAGACTGTCTTACGGAGACTAAGGGAAATAAAGATGATGGAGCTCCTCACAGCACAGTTGAACCAGAAAACTGACAAATTTCACAAAATTTGGGAAATATGGCCAGGAAACTAGGGAAATATATATAAATATATATAATTTATATAAATAAATACAGAAATACCAGACAAATGGGCTCGTCCTACCCCCCCCCCCCCCTTCCACCCCTCCCACCCTTCTTTTTCTTCTTTTCTACGTTCTTCTCTATCCTTTGTTAAGCTCATGAGAGACGCGTGTTATATCAATTATTTTATTTCAGATGACAAACTGTTAATGCTCTTTGTTGTATGGACAATATATTTGTTATGTCTCTCTAAAACAATAAAAAATAAATTGAAAAAAAAAAAAAAAAAAAAAAAAAAAAGAAAAAGAGATAGCACAGGAATTTGCAGACTTTTACTCGGACCTTTACAACCTTCACCCCCCAACCCAGGACCCGGTTAGCCTTAATACTATCTCACAATATCTAGAGCAATGCAACCTGCCCACCCTATCCCAGGAAGAGGTAGAGAAGTTAAATAAAAATGTCTCCCAAGAGGAACTATCTGAAGCCATTAAATCACTCAAATTAGCCAAAACCCGCGGCCCAGACGGTTTCTCGAACTCTTATTATAAAATGTTTATGCCAATCCTCTCCCCATACCTATTAGATATGTACAACTCCTTCCTCCAAAGGGAACCAATCCCCGCTACGATTACAGCGGCAAATCTGGCTATAATCCACAAGGCGGGTAGAGACCCGCTCCTCTGCGGTAACTACAGGCCCATCTCCCTGTTAAATACCGATCTCAAAATCTACAGTAAGATCTTGGCAAACAGGCTAAATCCAATTCTCCCTAGACTCATACACATAGATCAAGTAGGTTTTGTGTCAGGAAGACAGGCCTCCGACAACACCCGCAAAATTGTGGATATAATAGACTACGTGCATCTCACCGGATCCAAAGCAATGATTCTGAGCCTCGACGCTGAAAAAGCGTTCGACAGAATCAAATGGTCTTTTTTAGACCAAACAATGCTGAGGTTCGGCTTCAGTGGCCCTTTCCTAGAGGGAGTGAGAGCCCTCTATCAAAACCCAACAGCATATGTCAAACTATCAGGCGGCTTCTCGGATCCAATAAAAATCAGGAACGGACCAGACAGGGCTGCCCGCTTTCCCCCTTGTTATTTGCCCTAACCATTGAACCTCTAGCGGCCAAAATTAGAGCCGAAAAAAGTATCAAGGGGATCCAAATTGCGGACCGAGAGTACAAAATTTCCCTATTCGCGGATGATGTGATTCTGACCCTCGATGACCCCCTTTCCTCCCTTCCTAGCCTTCAAAGGCATCTGACTCAATTTGGGAAGGTCTCTGACTATAAGGTCAGCATAGACAAATCGGAAGCCCTAAATATCTCCCTCCCTCCCCAGACATGGAAACTTATCCAAGCCCACTACAAATACAAGTGGAGCTCCACCTATATAAAATATCTGGGGGTCAAAATGTCAAACTTGTATAACTCCCTTTATCAACACAATTACCCCCCCTTATTTGACCAGATTAAAAAGGACTTGGAAATGTGGAAAAAACACCAAATTTCCTGGTTTGGAAGGATAGTGCCCATAAAAATGAACGTCCTCCCACGTTTAGTATATTTCTTCCAAGCAGGCTGTAGTTTGGAATTGCAACCCAGCCTCGGCCTGTTGGCTCGCAATAGAGTCACATTACGCGCAGCCTCACTCCATCCAAGTGGCACTCTGGACCACAGGAGGGAGAGGGAGTGAGACACAGAGGTTCGACCTCGGAGCAATGAGATGCACGTGGGACGCATGGCTCAAAAGCAAAGGGAAGTATGGTCTGCTAGCTTCTCCCTCCCAGCTCACCCCACTCTTTGGGAACCCCAACTTCCCGCCAGGGTGTTCCACAAGACAATTTGACCAATTCCAGGGTCACAATATTAGGATGGTTGCCGATCTACTGCAGAAGGGAGAGATCCTAACTTTTCAGGCATTAAAGGACAAATTCCAGACCCAAGACCTTCATCTATTTAAATACCTACAACTTAGGCACTGCCTACACTCAATGTCTCCAACCTCCAAATTCCCCCCGCTGACCCGATTTGAAACCCTATGTCTCAAAGACATATACCAGAGAGGCCTGATATCACAGATATACAAAAGCACGGAACCGACATCAGACCCCCCGAAACACCGCTATATGCAAAAATGGTCGGATGAACTAGGTCTCCCAATAGACTTGGAAGACTGGGAGGACATTTGGGAGCAAGCCCCTAAAACCTCAATTTGTACGACGATACAAGAAAACATCTATCAAATTATATTCCAGTGGTACCTGACCCCGGCTAGGCTGAGCCAGGTCTACCCCGGCACACCGGACCTGTGCTGGAGGGGATGTGGTCAAAAGGGAGACATGGCCCACATTTGGTGGTCATGTCCGGAGATCCAGAAGTTCTGGACCAAGATCCAGACACTTATCTATGAAATCACTGGAATCCCTCTCCCCTTGGACCCCCTGACCATGGTGCTGAGCAAACCCATAGATGACCTCCCCCCACCAATGTCCCGGCTGATCAGGGCCATGCTGACAGCGGCCAGATGCTCTATAGCGGCAGCCTGGAAACAGATTAAGGCCCCCTCGAGAACCACAGTAGTGAGAAGGGTTAATGAGGACATGACTATGGAGAAGCTTACGGCCATGCTCCAAAAGAAAATGCCCCAGTTCTGGAACACATGGGACCCCTGGATCGAGAGATAAACCCCCAAAAAGTCAAAGCACATAGGTCTAGCAGCCACCCCCAAACAATTGGAGAGCTACACCGGGACACCTCTGGGCAAGCCCACATACCCCCTTCCCCCTCTTTCCCCCCCCCCTCCCATGTTTGTCTCCTCCCCCCCCCCTCTTCCCCGTACTCTTTTTCCTACTGAAAAAGGAAAACTATTATTGGTCCTTCTCTGGAAATAACGAGCAGAGATATTGTGGGCCCACGACACTACTGTATGTAAATGTATCTGTGACTGTGACCAATAAAAAAATTGTTACAAAAAAAAAACCCACAGATACCCAACAAGCTCTGAGAAACCCCTACCATTACCACATATTATATATATATATATATATACTGTATGTATATGTGTCCAAAGGACAAAGGAGGCAAATCTCTTCATGGAGTTGGTAATTGGCTGCACCTGTTCCAGGGCTTTAAATAGCAGTCAGTTACTCACAGCCCAAACATGGTGTTGCTATCCCATGTGTTCCCGGATCCCACCTGTCCCTGTGTTCTAGTGCTGTTCTCCTGTGTTCCGAGTCTTGTTCCAGGTTCCTCATTGCCTGTATTCCAGCCTTGTTACGTGTGGATTCCCTGTTGCCAACCCCAGAACCGAACCCGACCATTCCTGCCTGCATCCCGACAATGATTTATCTAACAGAACTCTGTCCCCTGGCTCTGGTCAGTGATCACAAACCCCTACCTCAACTCTGCTGGTCGTCTTCCTATCGGAGACGAGCAACGTTATAAATAAACTCTAAAACCCCATATATGTTGCAATGGGAAAAGAGTCGGGACTTCAATTACCAACGGAGGGAGGGCACTCAGGTTCTGTAAAGACTGTTAAACTTTCCATTTGTAGAAATATAAAAGAAAACGGATATAAGATTTTATTTCAGTGGTACATTGTTCCTGAGAGATTACATGAAATGTTTCCAAAGACACCCAACACATGCTGGGGTAGGGGGGTGGGGTGCGATGTGGAGACGTGGCTTCCATGTGGCATGTTTGGTGGACGTGTCTGACAAGGGAGACCAATGCTTTTAACACCTTAATACGCGGATCATTTGACTGAGCAAAGCAGAAGATAAAATAAATTGTAATTTATTCACAGAATGAACATACACAGCTTGATTTACAAAATGTTTACAAAACACTTACTAGTTACGATGTTAAATCTGGTTACAGGAAAGATCTTAGATGGAACTCTTTATCGCATGATGAATCTTATATGGATCTTAGGTGAATCTGTTACCTGAGGGGCTGCACAGCTAAGAAAATAGAGAAAATAATTCAGAGACATTGGGCTATTTTATGTAATGATCCAGTTTTAGGTGATCGTCTTCCGAATGCCCCAAAATTTATATACTGCACCGACACACTTTATTCGAGCAAATACCCAGTATGTACCTGGCAGATACCTGGAATGCGCCGCTCCTCACCTCTGACAAGCCCCGTTGCGTTTGCCTTCCCAGCCTGGGTTCATGCCTGGCTGACAGGCGGCTGATCTGTTAAATGATAATGATTAGGATTTAATAGGCTGCAATGCTTCGCGTGTCTACCAGATGGCATAAATTCATGAATTGTAATGCAGTATATATATATATACTGTGCAGTATTGCAGCCAGCGGGAATAAAATGCTTCAATCCCTGCCTGGAAAATAACCCAATGCACTCGGGCAGAAAACAGTCACAAACCTCAATACACCCGGGTATACCCGAATTCGTGGGACTAGCCGAGCTCGAATAAAGTGTGTCGCCAGTGTATAGGGCAAAAAATCTTAAAAATTCACTGGCTCCCAGTGATGTGGGTAACAACTGTGCCAAACTTACCCGTTACTTGGATTGGAGACAGACCAGCTGGTAATTTCCAGTATGTAAATACTTACACCCTGAGAGGAAAACTTTCAAATCGTTCGCTACCGGTGAGAGCTTTGCCATTGATTCCTTTATCAATTGTAATACAACTCATGTTGTCTACTTGGTGAACTGTGAGTGCGGTCTTCAATATATAGGTCACACTAAAAGATGCTTAAAGATTCGTATACAGGAGCATATCAGAAACATCAAAAGTGGTTATGATAAACATAGCCTTTCTCGCCACTTTGCGTTATATCATAATAAAGACCCCTCTAAACTTTGGTGTAAGGGCATCAAAGTGGTTTCTAAGGAGAGGAGGGGAGGCGATAGAATAAAAAGCCTCTCCTACCAAGAAACCTTTTGGATTTACCAAATGGGCTCGTTGACCCCTAAAGGGTTAAACGAGGATATAGACATTTGGTCCCTGTTTTGACTCTTTAAGCATCTCTATATACATTTGTCTGCTGTTGCTTCCACACCTGTATGTTTCTAATTGTGGCTTTTCTCTTTCAGAGCTCTGTCGCCTAATGTATTCACTTTTATATTGTTATTGTTTTTATTACATTGTATTTTATATTATGTATAGGTTCTGTTTCTTTTAATGAACACTGTGCTTGCAGCATTGTAATGAGCTCTTTGATGTACCTTCATTGATTGGTGCATCAATATGACACCTTATTTCTGATTGGGTGTTTGATGTATAAATATGTACTCTCCCCCAGCTGCATATATTCCCTGAAGAAGTAACTGTGTGTTACGAAACGCGTTGGACTGTTTCAGCTCATTTTTATACCATTTATTACTTATTGCATCTTTGTTGCATCCCTCCCTGTCTCCTGTGACAGCTGTCCCCGTTATTCACACTCTGTGCCTCCGTGTGCGCTGTGCGGCGCCGTGCGCGACTGTGGACACTGCTCTGGGCTCTGCACTGGTAGTGAAGCCAGTGACGTCATCAGCGGGCGCCCCACGTGGAGCAGCGGCGTGCTGTCGGCGTCAGGCAGCGGAGACACCAACGGAGACCGCTGTACTCGGTCTTGGGACTTGCGTGTGGGGATACACACTGTAGACTGACCCTTCCACCATCCAGGAACGGAGTGAGTGCACTCTACGGATCCAGAGGGCCCTTCCACCTGGTCTGTTGATCGTTGGTCTGCTGTTCCCATCTCCACATCGGGTGAAGAGTGACGACCCCAGCTGTCCCCGTGTGGTAACCCCACTTATCCATTGCCTGATTTTATATACTTTGATGGACGCAGAACTTATTATTTATTAGTAAAATTAACTTTTTATATTGTACTTCACTATGTGCGTTGTGCGTCTTGTTCTTTTTTCGTTTCTCTAGTTCTAGGGGTGTTGAGCCACCCTCCAAGAAAGGCTGCAGACGCACTACTAGTGCACTTATAAGGTCAACAATATTGTTTATTGCACATTGTATTCACGATTGTGTGTTATATTATATACCACATATTAGCTGCGCAATTTTCTTTTCTGTATCTTGGAGGGACGGACCTGAGACCTCAGCCGTGTCACAGGGCCACGATGGTGAAAAGGAGGTTATATAGTACGGCCGTGTCACAGGGCCACGTTAGGAGCCGCGATGGTGAATAGTAGGTAATATAGTACGGCCGTGTAAGAAGAAAACTCCTCCAGCAAAAGCAAGAAGCAAAGCGGAGCCGTAAAGTAAAGGGAAAGACCGATGTGGTGACTAAAAGATTTATTGAGCAGACGTGCAGCTGATGGATCCTCTGACGCGTTTCAGCCCTCAGGCCTTTGGGTTTAGCCCTTTACTTCACGGCTGTGCTCCCCTTTGCTTCTTGCTGCTGCTGGAGGAGTTTCCTGCTGTTTCCCTGCTGGATCGCACGCGGGCAGTTGCTGCTTCCGGACGAGATCACCGCCGGTCATATGACCGCCCCACGTGACGTCGCAGTCACAGGAGGGTTGGCGGTGCAACGCTGAAGTTACAGAGGATCGAGCCACGGCGTTTTTACCTCTCCTAACCGTGAGTGTTTGCAAAGAGTTGGTGCCCAGAGCTGGGCCAGTTGCTATATTGATATATACATACTCGGAGGTTACGCCTAACTGCCAAACATCCTGATAGAGTGAATTTACACGCAGCAACTGCCACGTCTCCTTCTGATGCACCTGATGGGATAACTAGTTTACCCGTTTTTACTGGGCCGTGTAAGAAGATCGACACAAGAACACACAACACAGGGTTTGTTTACAAAGTCTTCATGTTCATAAAAAAACACAACACAACTATACAATGAAACGTTCGCCGTCCGGGAACGCGCTCGGGACTCAGAAATGGGACGTCACGTGGCCCGGGACTCAGAAATGGGACGTCACGCGCCAGTGACTCAGAAATGGAACGCCACGTGGCCAGTGACTCAGAAATGGGACGTCACGTGGCCCGGGACTCAGAAATGGGACGTCACGCGCCAGGGACTCAGAAATGGGAAGTCATGTGGCCCGGGAATCACAAATGGGACGTCGCGTGGCCCGGGAATCACAAATGGGACGTCGCGTGGCCCGGGAATCACAAATGGTATGTCACGTGGCCCGTGACTCAGAAATGGGACGTCACTCTTTCAATTTCTAGCAAATCTTCCAGAATCTAATAGCAAAAAACAAGAAGAATTAGCAAAGAAACAGGAACGGAGGCGGGGCAAGCAATGACATGACACTGCAACCCCACCGACATCGCAAATGCATTCAATGATTACTTTGTGGGGTGTGCCACTAACTTATTAGCGAAACGCAGCCCAAACCCCAAACCTGAATCTCATCCTGGGAGTACCCCTATAGCCCCACCCCCTCCCAACACTGCCCACAATTTTCAATTTGTCCCAGTATCCGAAGAGATTACACAAGCGCTCCTCAAACCAAAACTAAGCAGCCAATGTGGACCCGACTTACTACAATCTAAGTTCCTACGACTTGGTGCCCCAGCCATTTGCAAACCAATTGCTTCCCTAATCAAATTATCATCTGAGATCTAACACCAAAAGGTTCAACAAAGTCCCAAGGTTCAACAAAGTATCCGGCCGCTCCTCCTTCTCTTACCGTGCACCCCACAACTGGAACAGTCTACCGGAGACTCTCACAGCCGCCACCATCAGTATGTCTCCATAGTCCTCAGACCCGCCCGCCCCCTCCTTACAATGTCCGTACAGGTTCTCAGACCCGCCCCGTCCCTTCCTTACAATGTCCGTACTGGCCCTCAGACCCGCCCCGTCCCTTCCTTACAATGTCCGTACTGGCCCTCAGACCCGCCCCGCCCCTTCCTTACAATGTCCGTACTGGCCCTCAGACCCGCCCCACCCCCGTCCCTTCCTTACAATGTCCGTACTGGCCCTCAGACCCGCCCCGCCTCCTCCTTACATTGTCCGTACTGGCCCTCAGACCCGCCCCACCCCCGTCCCTTCCTTACAATGTCCGTACTGGCCCTCAGACCCGCCCCGCCTCCTCTTTACATTGTCCGTACTGGTCCTCAGACCCACCCAGCCCCTTCCTTACAATGTCCGTACTGGCCCTCAGACCCGCCCCTTCCTTACAATGTCCGTACTGGCCCTCAGACCCACCCCGTCCCCTCCTTACAATGTCCGTACTGGCCCTCAGACCCGCCCCCTCCTTACAATGTCCGTACTGGCCCTCAGACCCGCCCCGCCCCGCCCCGCCCCCTCCTTACAATGTCCGTACTGGCCCTCAGACCCGCCCCGTCCCTTCCTTACAATGCCCGTACTGGTCCTCAGACCCGCCCCGCCCCCTCCTTACAATGTCCGTACTGGCCCTCAGACCCGCCCCGCCCCCTCCTTACAATGTCCGTACTGGCCCTCAGACCCGCCCCGCCCCCTCCTTACAATGTCCGTACTGGCCCTCAGACCCGCCCCGTCCCCTCCTTACAATGTCCGTACTGGCCCTCAGACCCGCCCCCTCCTTACAATGTCCGTACTGGCCCTCAGACCCGCCCCGTCCCCTCCTTACAATGTCCGTACTGGCCCTCAGACCCGCCCCGCCCCCTCCTTACAATGTCCGTACTGGCCCTCAGACCCGCCCCGCCCCCTCCCTACAATGTCCGTACTGGCCCTCAGACCCGCCCCGCCCCCTCCTTACAATGTCCGTACTGGCCCTCAGACCCGCCCCGTCCCCTCCTTACAATGTCCGTACTGGCCCTCAGACCCGCCCCGCCCCCTCCTTACAATGTCCGTACTGGCCCTCAGACCCGCCCCGCCCCCTCCTTACAATGTCCGTACTGGCCCTCAGACCCGCCCCGTCCCCTCCTTACAATGTCCGTACTGGCCCTCAGACCCGCCCCGCCCCCTCCCTACAATGTCCGTACTGGCCCTCAGACCCGCCCCGCCCCCTCCTTACAATGTCCGTACTGGCTCTCAGACCCGCCCCCTCCTTACAATGTCCGTACTGGCCCTCAGACCCGCCCCGCCCCCTCCTTACAATGTCCGTACTGGCTCTCAGACCCGCCCCCTCCTTACAATGTCCGTACTGGCCCTCAGACCCGCCCCGCCCCCTCCTTACAATGTCCGTACTGGCCCTCAGACCCGCCCCGCCCCCTCCTTACAATGTCCATACTGGCCCTCAGACCCGCCCCGCCCCCTCCTTACAATGTCCGTACTGGCCCTCAGACCCGCCCCGCCCCCTCCTTACAATGTCCGTACTGGCCCTCAGACCCGCCCCGTCCCCTCCTTACAATGTCCGTACTGGCCCTCAGACCCGCCCCGTCCCTTCCTTACAATGTCCGTACTGGCCCTCAGACCCGCCCCGCCCCCTCCTTACAATGTCCGTACTGGCCCTCAGACCCGCCCCCTCCTTACAATGTCCGTACTGGCCCTCAGACCCGCCCCGCCCCCTCCTTACAATGTCCGTACTGGCCCTCAGACCCGCCCCGTCCCCTCCTTACAATGTCCGTACTGGCCCTCAGACCCGCCCCGTCCCCTCCTTACAATGTCCGTACTGGCCCTCAGACCCGCCCCGTCCCCTCCTTACAATGTCCGTACTGGCCCTCAGACCCGCCCCGTCCCTTCCTTACAATGTCCGTACTGGCCCTCAGACCCGCCCCGCCCCCTCCTTACAATGTCCGTACTGGCCCTCAGACCCGCCCCGTCCCCTCCTTACAATGTCCGTACTGGCCCTCAGACCCGCCCCGTCCCCTCCTTACAATGTCCGTACTGGCCCTCAGACCCGCCCCGCCCCCTCCTTACAATGTCCGTACTGGCCCTCAGACCCGCCCCGTCCCCTCCTTACAATGTCCGTACTGGCCCTCAGACCCGCCCCGCCCCCTCCTTACAATGCCCGTACTGGCCCTCAGACCCGCCCCGTCCCTTCCTTACAATGTCCGTACTGGCCCTCAGACCCGCCCAGCCCCCTCCTTACAATGTCCGTACTGGCCCTCAGACCCGCCCCGCCCCCTCCTTACAATGTCCGTACTGGCCCTCAGACCCGCCCCGTCCCCTCCTTATAATGTCCGTACTGGCCCTCAGACCCGCCCCGTCCCCTCCTTATAATGTCCGTACTGGCCCTCAGACCCGCCCCGTCCCCTCCTTACAATGTCCGTACTGGCCCTCAGACCCGCCCCGCGCCCTCCTTACAATGTCCGTACTGGCCCTCAGACCCGCCCCGTCCCTTCCTTACAATGTCCGTACTGGCCCTCAGACCCGCCCCGTCCCTTCCTTACAATGTCCGTACTGGCCCTCAGACCCGCCCCGTCCCTTCCTTACAATGTCCGTACTGGCCCTCAGACCCGCCCCGTCCCCTCCTTATAATGTCCGTACTGGCCCTCAGACCCGCCCCGTCCCTTCCTTACAATGTCCGTACTGGCCCTCAGACCCGCCCCGTCCCTTCCTTACAATGTCCGTACTGGCCCTCAGACCCGCCCCGCCCCCTCCTTACAATGTCCGTACTGGCCCTCAGACCCGCCCCGTCCCTTCCTTACAATGTCCGTACTGGCCCTCAGACCCGCCCCGTCCCTTCCTTACAATGTCCGTACTGGCCCTCAGACCCGCCCCGTCCCCTCCTTACAATGTCCGTACTGGCCCTCAGACCCGCCCCGCCCCCTCCTTACAATGTCCGTACTGGCCCTCAGACCCGCCCCGCCCCCTCCTTACAATGTCCGTACTGGCCCTCAGACCCGCCCCGTCCCCTCCTTATAATGTCCGTACTGGCCCTCAGACCCGCCCCGTCCCTTCCTTACAATGTCCGTACTGGCCCTCAGACCCGCCCCGCCCCCTCCTTACAATGTCCGTACTGGCCCTCAGACCCGCCCCGTCCCTTCCTTACAATGTCCGTACTGGCCCTCAGACCCGCCCCGTCCCCTCCTTACAATGTCCGTACTGGCCCTCAGACCCGCCCCGCCCCCTCCTTACAATGTCCGTACTGGCCCTCAGACCCGCCCCGTCCCTTCCTTACAATGTCCGTACTGGCCCTCAGACCCGCCCCGCCCCCTCCTTACAATGTCCGTACTGGCCCTCAGACCCGCCCCGTCCCTTCCTTACAATGTCCGTACTGGCCCTCAGACCCGCCCCGTCCCCTCCTTACAATGTCCGTACTGGCCCTCAGACCCGCCCCGTCCCCTCCTTACAATGTCCGTACTGGCCCTCAGACCCGCCCCGCCCCCTCCTTACAATGTCCGTACTGGCCCTCAGACCCGCCCCGCCCCCTCCTTACAATGTCCGTACTGGCCCTCAGACCCGCCCCGCCCCCTCCTTACAATGTCCGTACTGGCCCTCAGACCCGCCCCACCCCCGTCCCTTCCTTACAATGTCCGTACTGGCCCTCAGACCCGCCCCGTCCCCTCCTTACAATGTCCGTACTGGCCCTCAGACCCGCCCCGCCCCCTCCTTACAATGTCCGTACTGGCCCTCAGACCCGCCCCGCCCCTTCCTTACAATGTCCGTACTGGCCCTCAGACCCGCCCCGTCCCCTCCTTACAATGTCCGTACTGGCCCTCAGACCCGCCCCGCCCCCTCCTTACAATGTCCGTACTGGCCCTCAGACCCGCCCCGCCCCCTCCCTACAATGTCCGTACTGGCCCTCAGACCCGCCCCGCCCCATCCTTACAATGTCCGTACTGGCCCTCAGACCCGCCCCGTCCCCTCCTTACAATGTCCGTACTGGCCCTCAGACCCGCCCCGTCCCCTCCTTACAATGTCCGTACTGGCCCTCAGACCCGCCCCGCCCCTCCTTACAATGTCCGTACTGGCCCTCAGACCCGCCCCGTACCCTCCTTACAATGTCCGTACTGGCCCTCAGACCCGCCCCGTCCCCTCCTTACAATGTCCGTACTGGCCCTCAGACCCGCCCCGTCCCTTCCTTACAATGTCCGTACTGGCCCTCAGACCCGCCCCGTCCCTTCCTTACAATGTCCGTACTGGCCCTCAGACCCGCCCCGCCCCCTCCTTACAATGTCCGTACTGGCCCTCAGACCCGCGCCGCCCCCTCCTTACAATGTCCGTACTGGCCCTCAGACCCGCCCCGCCCCCTCCTTACAATGTCCGTACTGGCCCTCAGACCCGCCCCGCCCCCTCCTTACAATGTCCGTACTGGCCCTCAGACCCGCCCCGTCCCTTCCTTACAATGTCCGTACTGGCCCTCAGACCCGCCCCGTCCCCTCCTTATAATGTCCGTACTGGCCCTCAGACCCGCCCCGCCCCCTCCTTACAATGTCCGTACTGGCCCTCAGACCCGCCCCGTCCCCTCCTTACAATGTCCGTACTGGCCCTCAGACCCGCCCCTTCCTTACAATGTCCGTACTGGCCCTCAGACCCGCCCCGTCCCTTCCTTACAATGTCCGTACTGGCCCTCAGACCCGCCCCGCCCCCTCCTTACAATGTCCGTACTGGCCCTCAGACCCGCCCCGTCCCCTCCTTACAATGTCCGTACTGGCCCTCAGACCCGCCCCGTCCCTTCCTTACAATGTCCGTACTGGCCCTCAGACCCGCCCCTTCCTTACAATGTCCGTACTGGCCCTCAGACCCGCCCCGTCCCTTCCTTACAATGTCCGTACTGGCCCTCAGACCCGCCCCGTCCCTTCCTTACAATGTCCGTACTGGCCCTCAGACCCGCCCCGCCCCCTCCTTACAATGTCCGTACTGGCCCTCAGACCCGCCCCGTCCCTTCCTTACAATGTCCGTACTGGCCCTCAGACCCGCCCCGTCCCTTCCTTACAATGTCCGTACTGGCCCTCAGACCCGCCCCGCCCCCTCCTTACAATGTCCGTACTGGCCCTCAGACCCGCCCCGCCCCCTCCTTACAATGTCCGTACTGGCCCTCAGACCCGCCCCGTCCCTTCCTTACAATGTCCGTACTGGCCCTCAGACCCGCCCCGTCCCTTCCTTACAATGTCCGTACTGGCCCTCAGACCCGCCCGCCCCCTCCTTACAATGTCCGTACTGGCCCTCAGACCCGCCCCGCCCTTACAATGTCCGTACTGGCCCTCAGACCCGCCCCGTCCCTTCCTTACAATGTCCGTACTGGCCCTCAGACCCGCCCCGTCCCTTCCTTACAATGTCCGTACTGGTCCT